>NW_009648876.1:3219628-3287128 GCF_000708025.1 Charadrius vociferus | reverse complement strand
ATTGGACACCTCATTCCCGACCCGAGATCTTTCCCGCAACGCTGGGAGCTGTCCTTTCAGCACCACAAAATTGCCGCTTGAAGTTGCATTGCCGTTTTTTTCTTTTTCACCAGGAGCTTTCCTTTCAGCACCACAGCATTGCACTTAGACTTTTTAAACGGCTGCCTTCCTCTTTGCTCTGAAGACCAATTTCGTCCGCACTTCCAGTTATTGCTATTACCTGTAGGACTTTCAATCCTCTTTCACCCTCGCCACCCTTCCCCCAAACAGTTTTAAGGTATCTATTTCTGTGGAAGTCATTTTTCTCATTGAATGATCAGAAACAAAGATAAATTCTAACCTTTAACGGCTCATTCCGACTCATTGCTTACAGTAGATCTAAGCTCTTTTTTCTGCTTATTCGACTCCTTCCAGCTTCCCATCACATCTGTAACAAACTTTTAAAATGATATTGCCACACCACCATGCACAAGCCTACCTGCACAGTAGAGATAGATTATTCCATCACATTCAGATGGTTAACAGAGGTTAGCACGTCCTGTATTTATATATATATATTTATATCGCTTTCTAAGAAAGTGCATATTAATGTTTACTTTAAAGAATGTGTAAATGGTGCTATCAAGAAATCTGATCAATTTTATCCCAGTCTTTTTGTGTACCACTTCGAATGTATGAGATTTATTTTTCTATTGGAAAAAAAAAATAAACAGTCTGAAAGCATTACAATTGGTAGATTTTAGTAATTTTACAGTGAATTGAATCCCTATGTCATAGTATCATTAAAAATTTAACGATGGGTCATGCAAATTACAACATGCTTATTGATAATACTCACACATTTCTGTCTGGACACTCTTCAGTCCGTCTGCTGACTCCTAAATGTCTATTTCACTTGAGATGAGATGTCTACGTACTCCAAATTTTAAATGTTTTGATGTGAATATGGAAAAAAGGGTTGATTGAGTGCTACTGTTTACCATGGACTCACCAACTGAGACTGGTTTATTCTATAAGTGATAGAGATTCAAATGGTATCTCTTCAATGCAAGGCAAACATGGCTTAGCATGTCACTATCTGGTGCAATGCAGTCCCTGTACATATAATATGCTGCATCTTTACTAAAAAAGCTTGAAAAATCTTTAGTGAATAAGAGAACAATATACTCTATTATAGTTATATAAATATGTTGCTACTAGAAGTTTGCTTCTCTGTTTTTTCCTTAAACATTTAATAGCGTATAATTGTTACCTGCCATTATATGTTGATGCCTTTTGTTGAAAGGGTAAGTACTGTGCTGCTTTAACTGGTTCTTAGCAGACAATTTTACACATAGCACATTCTGCTTGTAGTTGTATTCATATCTTTTCATCTTAAAATTGTACTTAAATATTGTAGGCTAATTCACTTAGAGTTTATTATTATTTTAAAATTACAATATTTTTTCTATGCAGATTAATACAATAACCTGTGTATTATATAAGCAGAAAGATATGCAGAAAGGTTTACATTACATATAAACATACATACTGCTATTTGTAAACGAAAATTTCTCTTTTGTGATTAAATTAAAAAGTAGTATAATTTCAGGTTTATAATGCAAATATTGTTTAAACTGAAAGCATTTGGTATTTTGCTTACAATATTTTTTTAGGGATAATTTAAAATGTGTAGCTTTAAAGAAAAAAGTTTTACGGAATTATAGCGGGTAAGCAGCTATTTCCACATTGTTAGGGCACAGAAGTTAGAGTTCCGATTGCCACATTAATCAGAAAGAATTGAGACTACGAAATCCATTTCATTTAATCTCATTATTGAATAAACAGCTCTGTAGTGATGCCTATTTGTACTTGTTTCTCTAATAAAAATGCAACTGTAGCTCTCAACACAAATTAGTTTTAATTATTTAAATGATATGAATTTGTCAAACGTAAATAATCTAACACCTGTTTTGCCTTTTCATTTTATGAAAAAAATATTTCATGAAAACTAATAGAGGATGATAGTGGGGAATAACAAAGGTAGGTCTATGTATTTATTACAATTCTATTAATTCCAAATAATGCAAGTGTGACTTGATTACTATCTAGCAGGATGAAGAAACAGTCCATTTCATTGCTATGCAAGGACACAACAGAAAAGAACAAAACAGAAAGATGCCTCACATACACTGGGTCAATGCAATGCACTTGTACTATGCTCATCTCTGAGAATTGGTGACAGTGATTTACAGTATAGCAATTCATCATGTGAATACAATGATAACATTACAAAGCAATGAGTGGTGAGCTTTTGAGACACTTAATCAAGGCACCAAAATCTGCCATGACAGTCACCAATATATGCGAAAAAAACCTTCTCAGGCAAAAGAAAAGACAAATCTGAGTTTCCCTGCTTTGTATTTGTTTTAGTAACTTCTTTTCAGGAGATCTGCCTGACCATACATGAAGAGTACCCTAAGTGTCAGAAGGGTATAATGTGGTATAAAAACCAATTGGTAGCTAACTCTGAAAATGGAGATCTGTTTGTTTACTCCACAGAGTAGTATAATCATATTTGTTGGTTTTGTTTCATGCTACATTTTGTTTTGAAAGATTTGCTATTTAAAATACTGGGTATCTTAACACACTGCCCTGAATTCATTTATCATTTGGTTGAGGAGGGAAATTAAACATGTAATCCAGTTGTGGTTGTTGGTGGTGGCCTCATATGGCACTTCAAGCAGTGAATAATTTGTATGACTTTCTGTATATTAAACTATACTAATATTGATTCTGTTTGTGGTGTATTAACTGTTATCCATTCTTGGTAAAGGAAATGCACTAAGGAGATATTTGCTGTTCTAAATCAACAAAGCAATTTTAGAGTCACACGAAGCTGTTGAAACCTACCACTCAGTAGTTTGTCTGCCAGATTAATCATCTTTATTGTTCCTTCTGGAGGTGTCTCTCTTCCTTCGTGCAAAATATTTCCAGCAGGCAGGCTTATCGTGAGAACTTATGACACTCCAAGGATATGATTATGTGACCATCACAGATAATATTGTGCCCTACATATCAATGACATAGCCCAGGGTTTCAGAGCTGTCTTTAAAAAAAAAAAATATGCAAATTACAGAATATGTTTTCTAAAGCATTTTATTATATTTCAGAGTGCATTTTCTCTCAAAATGCTCCTATGATTAGTTTGTATTGGCTGTACTCTCTTCTCAGTGCAGTTAATATGAAACACTTATACTTAAATTTTTGCATATCGGCCTCTTTTTTTAGACTCTTTGTTTGCAACATTTAATTATTGTGAAATAATCAGTAAATATATTACAGGAAAGGTACTGTGGGACTACTGCTACTGTTTTGATGTCATCAAAATTCAACTAAAAGTCAGTAGTTAGACAAAATTATGTTTCTAGTGTTGCAAAGACTACAGTATGCAACTACTCAAGAAAAACCTGGATTTCATTTAGTTCTTGTTATTTTGATAATAATTTTAATAAATTTATAACTTGAAACTATATAAACTGCAATGTCATTTAAAAGGAAAAAAAAAAAAAGAAGCATATGCAAGAAAGCAGCATGATTTAAAAATTCCCACTATAAACTGGAGGACACCTTCATGTCGTGGTACTCTTGATGTTGAAGAAAGGTCTAGTGACTGTCTTTAAGCCTCCAGAACTGTTTCATTATTAATCTGACCACAGCCTTGGAGAGAAAAAAGTCTTTTTAGAGAAAAATTTCTTTTGCATTTATGTATTAGACTGGAACTTTGGTCTTCAGTTTTAATGGGCTGAACATAGAACTATTTTACAATCTGGTCAACTAGCTTGTAATCTAGATACATAAATTAATATAAGTAAAATGATAGTATTATCTTTGCTGATGTTGCATTCAATGCTGCAATGTATCTCAAGAAGCCTTCATGTTACTAAAGATACCATGATGACAAGCAAGTACATTAGGATAATCAGGTTCAATATTAGTATCTTTGAAACAATATCAAGTTGTATCTAATTTTTTTAATATATTACCCTAAATAAATGGAGTTTTTCATTACTTAATCTGAGCTCTTAGTAAGAGGGGGGAAAACCAACACTAATATTTTTAATCTAATGTATCAATACAAAGTAAACATCACTCTAGAATTAATTGCTTGCTTTCTCTTCTAAAAACTCACTTGGCAATGTATCACATTCCAGACTTTTTTGAAGCCCGGTGAAATTTTGTAATAGTGTTACCTGGCATCAGCTATTCCTGGCACAATGTATTGTACCTCTTTCAGCACCTAGAAGATGTAACACACATTACTGAAACATATTAATTTCTACTGTGCACGCTAATTTTAAATTCAGATTGGAGCTTTGAGTATTATTTAGCTTGAAAATGGAAAATGTAAGCAAAAAAAGGCCATATTTGAGAACCTCTTTTTACATGACAGTTGATGGAAACATCAGTGATATTGTTTGCTAGCCTTCGTGTCTGTTTATGTGAACATTTTAATTCTACATATATCTGTAAGCCAGTATAGCTAGAAGTACTAAATAATTTGCATCCAATTTGTATAAACTGATCTAATTTGCAGTTTTCCTTCACTTGAGCTAAAATAGTCGATGTCTTGATATATTCTCTTCAAACTTAATGTAACTGCATAGGCACATTTAAACATGAGCAGTTGCAGACTGTGAGATGTGGAAAATAAAAATGAAGAAGCAGAAGCAGTAAAAGTATGTTTTTATAAAAACCACATGAATGCAAAAGTATGTCATCCAGATAGGTTTACAAAAAGAAGAAACCATCTTACCTTTGATTATAATGCTTCAAAGAACAAGTGTATTTTCACTGAATTTTTATTCAAACCCTATCCGTAAACTCAAACCTCAGAGAAATTTATTCTGTTTAAAACAAAAACGTTTTTTGAAGTGTCTTGTTGTAATTAATTTCCCCTTTGCAATTCAGTTCATTTTTTTTTTTTCCCAACGAATGGACATCAGTTGTTGTACAGTGAAAAGAAGGGGAAATTTTGAAAAGAAGGATGTTCCTAATCAGACTATGTTACTTACTGGGAGCCAATTTGATTGCGACTGATGCATTAATTTTTATCATTATTGGAGGTCATCAAGACAAGCAATGGAGTGTCACTACTGAGAATAATTTTAAGTCAGAAATTGGATTGGCTTTTGCTCCCAGCATCAGTGAGACTAGTAGGGTTGATGGCATCCCTGGGTTCAGGTGTCTGCTCTTCTGCTATGAGCATTTGACTACATTATGTTCAAGCAGAACTACTGATGAAAACCACTAATTCCAATTTTAACTGAATGTGCATATTTCTATATACAAATATATATATATATAAAATCTGTAATTCATGACTTAAAGCACATATGGGTTAAAAAAAAAGGACTCAGCAGTGAATCAGTAGTCCAAATTTGCCCACATATAGGCAGGTATATTACTTCTAGCTGCAGATTTGCATGTTAGTCAATAATATTATACACAGGCCAACCATGAAGTTCAGACAAGCTGCTTGTGGTTTGGTGGAGAATCTCAGTTTTGAAGGAGCTAAACTACTCTGTAGTGGTGACCAAAATTAACGAAGAAACCAGTAACAATTGATTGATTCTAGCCTAGGTGATTGACTCTATAAATATAAAAGCTAGCAGAAATATTTTTGGCTGTCTTATTTTCCCAGACTGAAGACTTTTTCTTAGAGGAAAAAAAAGGTATTACAGAAAAATTGTCCGAGGGAGCTCAGAGCCTTTGATGTGCCCATCTTTTACTTAATTTGGCTTCCAGTGAAATCAATGGAAATTTTTCCTCTAGTGAAAGCACTGGCAAGAAAACAAGGACTTCTAGCAACAGTGAGATTTGATTTTGTTAAATTGAACTGGTATTGTTGAAGTTGCAGTCTACTTTCATCAATACTTAAGATGGAGGGTAATAAGTTAGAATTCATACTTTGGAATTATTCACTGTGTCAACGAATCTTGTTCAAAGTTCAACATTAATAGATAGGCATTCCTCACTAGGGTTAGCCTTAGACAGAGATACCAAGGATAAGACTTCAAAAGAGTTTACTTTGTTTATATAGGAGGGCATGCTCCAGAAAAGAAATATTTTCCAGAATCAAAAACTACTGAAATAAAAAAATATGATTACTAGCCTTTTTGTTAAAAACAATTAAAAAACACTCGCCATTTCAATTTAGATGTGTATATCCTAAATACTGTGTGTATAAAAATCACTAAGCAAAATCTGATTTTTCTTCTATAAAACTCCACTTCCAATTCTTCCAAAGACAGTTATTAAGTCATGAACAGCAATAAAGAACATTTGCAGTCATGTTTTTAGTATCTATTCTCCTATTAAGCACTTTTCCTGTACTGCATTTCATATTTTATTCCTCCCAAATAAAGAAAAAATAATATGACTGTGCCCTAAGGATGCTTCTATAAATATTGTTAAAGCATTGAATGCACACAGCATATGTAGTCCTAATATTGTGTTGTTCTGGAATGATATCATCCCAATTATTCTTGCCTTTAAAGTGAGATAAACTGATCGATCTAATTTATGTTTTCCACTTTCAATGCTTGTAACAGGAAAGAAGGAAGTTATTTAGTATGATGAAGGTGAGTTTGCAAGGCTGAATCATTTTGAAGAATGTTTTGTAGGAAATGAAATTACCTGGTTGGCTAATATTTACCTTTTTAAGAAATGCAGTTTTGTGGGTCTTGAAACTGCCCATCCCTTTCTGCCCGTTCTCAAAATATATTTGCTTAATATCAAAGTGGATATAAAAGGAAACAGAAAGTAAAGAAAAAAACAAATGGGTCCTGTTTTTCTAAATTTTGATCGACAGGGTTATCTGTCTTGTCTGATAGACAGAATAAGCACACTTAGCCCAATAAAATGTCACGCAGGTTTGTGAGCTGTACAGCAGGCAAAAAATCAGGTAGCATTTTTTTCCAGTGTACATGTATATGTATATATATGTTTATGGTTTTAGCAGAGAACAGCTCCCTGGACCCCACATCATTATAGCAAAGCCAAAAAAAAAAAAAAATTCAAACTTGATAAATTGTAATTTTGACACAGCTTTGTTTTATCAGAATTTTTCTGTTCCCTTGAAAGAATTATGCACTTTCTATTTAAGTATTCAGAAAACTGGAACTGACTAACTGATGTTAGTTAACATCTCCTATATCCTACCTCAGAGACACAGCAAAGAGATCATTTTGGCTACACATAATCTAGGCTTTGTATAGAACTATATTACAAGATGAATTGTAAATAATTTTAATTTCAGTGGTTTTGAAAATAATTGAATAATACATCAATTGCAAGGTGCACTACTACCTGAAAAGTCTGATTTTAAAAAAGTTGCAACATGTTGTTATCGCCAATTTTTACAAATGAGCCTGATTACTGAATCACTTAGTGCATTGTATTGCAGTGTCATAGCCTTTGTGCTGTCTTCCTCTTCCTGTCTTCCAAGGAGTACAAAATCTATTCCACCAAGGTTTCCACCTGCAAGGCCATCTCCAGTTACCAGATTTTTATGTCTAAAGGGCTTTATCTAGTGCCATTATTTTTTTTTTTTTTTCAGTATGATAAGATACATAACTGGAAATCCTTTCATATTGAGAGATCATATTTTTTCACGTATGGCTGTCTTTGAACTTCAAAGGAGAGTAGTTTCTGCATAAAATCATTTGACTTATAGTATATAACTTTTAGAAATGTGAATTCTTTAGGTAAAGGACAATTCCATAGGCAGCCATAATATGTGAGCCAAGTACCCATGCCTGATCTTTTCCATTATTCCACATATGCCCATAATCAGTAGGTCATCTCTTCTCCCTTAAAATTTTCTGGGAGAAATCTCAGCTGTGCTAAAAGTCAAAGATAAGATTTCTGTGAAACCAAAATTTTAACTGTGAGCACATGACCTTCTACTGGATTTTTAATTATTCCAGACATCTAAATAGAATTGGAAAATCCTGACATGACACTATTTGTTTCATGGAATCCATATTCTGTAAGGTTATATATGTCATACTATGGGAAGGGCTAATATTGCATATTATCATCTACTGGCTTTTCCTACTCTTTCCTTTTGTGTGCATCCACGCTACGCATGACAGACTTACAGAAATGTCTACACAGGCTGTCACTTCCCCTTTCCTTGCCCTACCTGTGCAGTCCACACAATGTTAGAATATCAACAGTTTAGGTTCCACAGCTGTTTTCTCTTGACCTGGTGTGAAAGGAGAGCACATGCATGAAAAGGTTTCTCCCATGATCACCGGGGATTATTCTGAACTCTGGCATTCATTGTTGCCAAGCTTGAACTGTATAGGCCACGATGCTTATTATATCGCAGCCTACACAAACCTATTAGTAATATTAAATATTAGGCATGAAATCAAAGTAGTTTTGGAAAGGTTAGGAAAGATGAGGAAATTTGAAAGTACAGGTGCTATGTGAAAGAAGGTGTGTATTCCAGAAGGTGTAAGTCAACCATTGTTACATTGCTAATACAATGTTAGAGAATACCATCATAGTTACATAGCAGCTTTTCCCTATAAAGGAGTGTTTGCAGCAATGAAGCTACTGGTAACTACGCTCTTTGCAAATGGTGTGGCTTAGGAGGAAACAAAACTTCTGGAGGTAAGATCTGAAGAAAATGAAGAATCTCCATGTGTGAGTCCCTCCTCGAAGAATATGATTTTTTTTATCATATAATGATATTATTATATAGATTCTAATGAAATTAATATTAATAGATTGAAAGACTTACCTTGACAAGTTATTCAATGTAAAAAAGCTCTTTCTTTGTTTAGACCAGTATTGTAAATCTCAGCAAACACTGATCTCCTTACATAAGTCAGTTCTAAAAAGGCCTCTGTGTGGGCATCAGCATAATTTGGCCCTGCATAGGGAAAACATAAAATTGGAACTGTTACCTTTATAAGTATTGGTTTTGCAGTAGTGCCCATATTGTGTAATGTGCTCTGCATACACATAAGGCATTGTAGTCTGGAACTTGTCTTAACGAGGTGAGTGGAGTTTGCTATTCAGGGAGACCCTTGAGCGATCAAAGCAAAGGACAAAGGCATGTGTGAAAGACATATGAAAGAAAATATCATGTGAGTGCCACATTATTCCTTCTAGACCATATTCCATAATCAATTTCAATAAGTTAATTGATGTAGATACAGTTCAGCCTGGCAGAGATGATAATCTTAATTAGGAAAAATGGTCACACTACAGGGAAATAAGCTGCAACTGGAGCTGCACTTGGAAGAAAGATTTGATGTTTTCAGTTGTGGAAATTGATTTTAGCTCCTGCGTATAAGGCTCATTTTTCAAAATGTTGTGACATTTCACATTAAACTAGTAGCCTTTATAAAGGCAATACTGCAATACCTTTTACAGGTAATACTCTTATTCCTGCCTGTATGCTTTCCCATGCAGAAGACAAGTCTAGAACCCAACCTTCGTACCTGCCCCCCAGGCATGGGTATGTAAGATGTCTATATCAAGTGTATCTATAAGTATATCAAGTGTCTTTATCAAGTTTAGCTAACTTAAAATGAGGTGTATCCGTTATATTTAGGCAGCAACAGATAGTTTTATATGACAGTCTGTCACTGCTGTTTGGAGATATTTCATTAAATTTCTTTCTGTGCATCACTAGTGCTAAAGCTACTCACTTTTCCATTTTCACTCTGCAGCAATGAAAATAATTATTTGATAACATGGTGGTTTTCACCTTTGTCATCAGGACCATTGTATTCTTCCCTACTCACCATATTTTTACAATAGGTCTACGCCCCCGAAATACTACAAAGTTTTAATGATTATATGTTCAAGAATTTCTGAATAAGTGTCGCTGATGTGATACCGCACCATCAAAGAGTATTGTTTAAAAAAGAGCTCCCAGTTTTCAGCACCTCCAGTAAGACTACAGACTGAAAATTATTTTCATTGGCATTTACATAATTCTGCATTCTACTTTAGAGGTTTACATGAATCACCGTTACCACTGTGGTGGTGAAATGTGAGCACTTCACCACTTCAGATGGAGTCATAGCCACGTTGATTAAATTCTAATGCAGTTAGAACACTTCCATTGTTTACCTAGCTGCCAGAAAGTCATACCAGGTAGGAAAAGTCATCAGACCAGATGCAGAGAAATAAAGGAGCAAGTACAAAAGCAGACTAAAAAAACCTGTGGTTTGCTGTACTCCTAGCAGTAAGCTCCGAGAGGATGGTAATACACATAATGGCATTGATGCAGTCTAAGTAATGGGTAAAACCCAGCTGTTTATAGTTCTAGCAGAATTACATTAAATCAATTGAAAAAAAAAAAAACAAACCAAAAAAACCAACAAAAAGGAAGCAAAATTGCATTAATTTTGCTTCCAACCAGCGTTTCTAAAATGCATTAAGGATTTTTGAACTATAACACAATCATAAAATTTTAAGTGCTAGATGGAATAATAATTTCTTGGAAAAGTGGTATGAAGCATATTGGAGTGCAGTAATGTGAAAAAATAACTTGTCTTATATTAGAAAAATTGAGTCAGTATTCACTTCCATTTTACATTCAGTAATATTACATGTAATGTGGCACAGTTGCCAAGATAAAGATTTTCTACCCTGGACCTTTTAGGCTGCTGAATTTTTATCAGTCATATAGATGGGATTCTATTCAATAACTGCCTTTGAAGATTTTGCTTTAGTAAGCTAACAGGAAACTTGCATTCCAGAACATGGAATGGAGACTTTGTTTTCTTTTCTTTGTGTGTTCCAAGACCTTAGGAATTAACAAGCATATCTAGGTTGGAACCCTGCAGTTACATTTGTAGTTGCTTGCTCTGTCTTTCACTACTTACATTACTTTGGCTTACATTACTTTAAGCTAAAACAAATTGTAAAGCTTCAAATTCATGAGGATTTTGAGGGATATAAAGATATGAAAAAGTATGGTAAAAGGCCAAATAAGCTGTTTTACTCTTTACTCTTTTGTTTGTTTGTTTGTTTGGGTTTTTTTTTGTTCTTTCTGAATCCTGAAGGTAGAAAATGACCCAATCTTTGAGGTCTTTTGGACTTGGCACCAACTCTTTTAATGATAGAGCAAATTAAGTGTTTTCTCAGGCTGTATACAAAATACAGTATATGCAGGAGATACATGAGTCAAATCAAACTTAGCCATAGGACACCAAGTGTCTAGTAAGTCATGGAGCCCACCTATAGCTATCTCCCAAAGCTAGCGAGACACTAGAGGCAAGCTTTGGAATAGGCTGTCACAAAAGAGCTTAGACAAGCTGAAGAGTGGGACATCGCATGTCGTTTGTGCTAGGTGCAATGAATCTAAGAATCCTAAAAAAAAAATAGAACTACTTAAGCAAAAATAACAAAACAAACAAAAGAACTCTGGAGATCCGTCCAGCCATAGAAATTCAGTTGTCTTTGGGTGCTGCCCTGTTTCATTTCAAACCATATCAGCCCACAGCTGCTGTTAAGGCTTCCCAGTCTGAACACCTTAGCAAGTCCTGCTGCAGTCACATTCAGAGTTTGAAGAGGAGATGGCACTGAAGGTGTGCCACACCAGTAATGGAAGCAATGCCCTCCATCTGCCAAACCACCAGACAACAAAATTCTTTTGTCTCCCTCTTCCTTTCCATGATCATGATTTTTGCATTTTTTATTTGTACTTTGAAAAAGAATTTCCCACCCAGCGGAAGTCTCCTGGTGATTAAGATGTTCTAAAAAATAAGGGCTTAGCCTCTTAGTTTTACTGACTTCATGGACAAATTCATTATACCATCTTTTATACAAATGATAACTATCACCATTACTACCCCACCACATTCTCTAATTAAGTCTTTTAATGGGTAACCTTGCTAACCCTGAGGCTCTATAGTCAGGAGTTTATTTCAAGGCAACAGTAGTGCCTTGCTGTAAACCTGGTAGCATGCCTAGGTTCTCTGCCTCATTTTCTAATGCAAACTCACTGATAGCTAGTTTTTTCAATTTAATTTTGCACATCTCTAGATTAAGACCCCTTATGGCTTCCTCCGGGATGCCTTCCTTTAAGTCTTCTCATCAGTCATTTTTCATGACACCCGATCTAAATTTTCCTTGTTCATTTCATTTAACTCCTCCAAATTTTATAGCTTGTTTCTCATTGACAACTTGAAAATAGGAAAGAAAGTGAACAGATGCTCTCAGACTGAAGTTACTAAACAATTAGAAGTGAATGCAGGTTCAATGATGGGAAAAAAAGGAAGAAATTATCTATTTCCTTATTCATATGCGTGAATAATTCCTGTTGGTGGTTAATGAGAACTTCAAGAAACCACTTAACAAAAAGAGAAAACTTCCATTAAGTCATGTATGTGAAATGATAACAACTCAGCCTCAGGCAAATAGCAGAAAGTTTTGTCCCTCAGAGGTACATGTATGCATTTAGGAAAATAACAATACAAAATTCATCCACAAAGTACAAAGCCTGTCCTCTCAGAATATTTTCCATTGTGCACATGCAGTTTCCTGACATTCGCTTATGATTTAAGAGGTCTACATATCTCCATAACCACCTGTAGCCTTATTCCTCTCCTGTGTGTAAAGGATCACCTAGGATAGGTACAAAGCATTAGTTTCAGAGTTAACATAAGCAAAAAACATTTTTGCTGCCTCATATTTACAACCAATATTGCATTGGCTTAGTCAAATAATGTGTTTTACAAGCTAGTCAAAAGTAGTCAAAATTTATCTGGAAGAGGACATGCCAAATTTTTGCTGATTCTTTCCTGATTAAGAGCAGGATTTAAGACCATTCATGTAAGAGACAACAGATAAATATATTTCACAGTAATTTGGCTTCAGCCAATGTAAAAGTAATTTTTCTGCTTTTTCCATCCAAGGTCCACAAGCCATCTCAAGGGACAAGAGATTCCAGTCTTACTATGAGTGCAAGGCTCAGTGATAATCTGACTTGGGAACAAGAAGTGCTGCTTGTTTTGTGAGCCAGTTTTCACAGTCTTGGGGTCTAGTTTGAAAGGGACCTAGGCAATTACAGGTTGAAGAATGCTCATCATTTTTGGAAACACCCGCTAAAATCAGTGGGTTTAATACCTTTGAGATCTCACTAGACATCCATCTAAATCTTCAGACACCTAAATACTCTTTACAAATCCAGCCTTTAGGCTGGTGTTTCAAGTGTTTTGTTTCAATCAGAAAGCTTAATTAGAATCCCTTTCCCCAGGCACCTATTCCTCCCTCTTCTCATCCTAAGTTTACAGCCCCTCCAGTGGAGCTGTTTAGATGCATCGTTTCCAAAATGACTGGGAAATTAAAAAAGAAAAAAAACAAACAACAAAGTATCCAAACACGGTAGGTTAGAAGAGCAGTATTTTGACAAGGATTGTTTCAGTGCATGGTTTACCCTCAGACACCTTTATCATCACAAGTGAGGTAGCAAGATACACCACGCATGGCAGGAATTTTTTGGGGGGTCAGACTGCTTATTTGTTAGTTTTCTCTCTGTAAAAGAGGTAAAAATATCTTCATCACATCCCATAGAAGCTCCATAACTATTTTCTAATTACCAAGACTCCTGATAATGTGATTTCTTTCTTTGTTTTGATAAAAAAAACATATGAGGTAGGTCTTCTCTGTCCATGGTAATTTTTAAATGGTTTTTTTATTTATAGATTTTATTCACTGCCTGTTGTTATTGAAAAGGGGCCTGATCAGTCAATCAATGTGAAGGAAGTTACTCTGATGAGCTTTGGAATATCACCTTAGAAATTAAGTAACAAAATTTTGTTGAGCTATGTTTATTCAGCCTTCCTTTTTAGTGAGCTCTTTCAAAGACTTTAACAGGTGATTGGGGTTTTTTGGGGTTTTTTTTTTTTTTTTTGGTTTTTTTTACACCACTTCTCTAAGAATATCAGCCTATGACATGATCTCTTCTAAATACAGCATGGTACCTAGCCCTCAGAGGCATTCACTCATTGCAGGCCTCTGAGAGATCAGACACTTAATGACATTCTTATCAACATCAGTGTAAATATGCAGTGAAAAATACAGAAAGTACCTCATCAAGTACTGAATCGCAGAATCACAGAATTGTTGAGGTTGGAAGCGATTGCTGGAGAACACCTCCACCTGGGGCAACCCCACCACTCAAGTAGGGTCAACTAAAGCAGGTTGCTTTTGTTGAACATCATGGGATTCCTGTGTGCTCAGTTCTCCAGCCTGTTGATGTCCTTCTGGATGGTAGCACACCCATCTAGTGTATTATAGCCATTCCTCACAGTTTTGCATCAAACCTGATCAGGATGAGCCCTTCCCCATCACCCAGGTCATTGATGAAGATGTTAAATCGTACTGGTGACACTATTTGACCCCTGGGGTATGCTGCTAGTGACAGGCCTCCAACTGGACTTCATACCACTGATTACAACCCTTTGGGCCCAGCTGTTCAGTTTTCAGTCCAACTCACTGTCTTCTTATCTAATCCATACTTCACCATCTTGTGTATAAGGTTAATATGGGAGACATTGTCAAAAGCCTTAGTAAAGTCAAGGTAAACAACATCCAGTGTTCTCCCCTCATGTATCAAGCTAGTCGCGGCATAGTAGAAGGCTATTGGGTTTGACAAACACAATTTCCCCTTCACAATGCCATGCTGGCTACCCCAATCACTTTCTTTTCCTTCATATGTCCGGAAATAGCTTCGAGGATTAATTACTCCATCACCTTCCCAGGGACTGAAGTGAAGCTAGTCTGCCTGTTATTTCCCCAGATCCTTTTGCTTGAAGATCAGAGTGACATTTGCTCTCCTCCTCTCTTTTTGGCACATTTTCCAGTCCTCATGATCTTCAAAGATAACTGAAAGTGGCCCTGCAATGGCATCAACCATCTTCCTTAACTTGTGAGTGTATTGCATCAGGCCCCATGGACTTGTGTACCTCCAGTTTGTTTAAGTGTTCCCAACATGAGCCTCATTCAATGAGGGAAAGTTCACCTTGCTCCACACATTCCCTCTGGTCTCAGGGACTTGGGATTCCCAAAGTCCAATCTTACTTGCAAGACTGAGATAAAGGCATCCAGTAGCTAAGCCTTTTCTGTGTCCTTTGTCACAGAACCCCTGCCACATTCATCAGTGGACACACATTTTTTCCTAGTCTTCTTTTTGCTATTTATGTACTTGCAGAATCCTTTCTCGTTGCCCTTCACATCCCTTGCCAGATTCAAGTCCAGGGAGGGCTTTGGCTTTCCTAACCCCATCCCTGCACAATTGGGCAGTATCTCTACATTCTTCCTGGGGCACCTGTGCCATCTTCCACCTCTTGTAAACATCCTTTTTATCTTCAAGTTCAGTCAGGAGCTCCTGACTGTTCATCCACGCAAGCTTCCTCCCACTTCTGCTTTTTTTCCTGCTTGTTGGGATTATTGAACTTGGAGTAGGTGATCCTTGAGTATCAATCAGCTTTCATGAACTCTTCTCCCAGGATTGTGTCCTATGGGATTCTTTCAAGACCCTCTCTCACGATCACAGAATGGTTGAAGTGAGAAGGAAACTCTAGAGGTCATCTTGTCACAAGCCACTGATCAAGCAGGGCCACATAGAGCCAGTTGCCCGGGACCATGTCCAGATAGCTTTTGAAAATTTATTTCCAAGGATGGAAGCTCCACAAACTCACTAGGCACCCTATACCCATGCTCGGTCACCCTCACAGTAAAAACATGCTTCCTGATGTTCAAACAGAACTTCCTGTGTTGCAGTTTGTGCCCGTTACCTCTCATCCTGTCACCGGGCACCACTGAAAAGCACCTGGCTCTGTTTTCTTTACACCCTCCCTTCAGGTATTTATAAACATTGATAAGAACTTCCCCTCCAAGCCTCCTTTTCTCCAGGCTAAACAGACACAGTTCTCTCAGCCTGTCTTCATATGAAATGTGCGTCTGTCCCTTAATCACCTTACTAATCCTTCACCGGACTCTCTCCGATAACTCCATTTCTCTCTGGTACTGATAAGGACAGAACTGGACACAGCACTCCAGAGGTGGCCTCACCAGTGCTGAGTAGAGGGGAAGGATCAACTCTGACTTGCTGGCAACACTCCTCCTAATGCAGCCCAGGATACAGCTGGCCTTCTTTGTTGTGAAGGCACATTGCTGGTTCAAGCTCAACTTGTTTTCCACCAGGACACCTCAGGCCTTTTTCTACAAATCTGCTTTCCACCCAGTCAACCCCAACAGGCACTACTGCATAAGGTTATTCCTCTCTAGGTGGAGGACTTTACACTTGCCTCTGTTCAACAGAAAGAACAGGTCAAAGTCTGTTCTCCTGAAGTCCAGGGTGGTGATCCTGCTTTTTGCCCTGCTCTGGCCTCTTGGGAACCTGAATGCCACCATCCCATGGTTACTGCAGCCCAAGTCTGCCTCTGCCTTCCACACCCCAGACCAGTTCTTACTTGTTTGTAAGTATCAGGTCCAGCAGAACACCTCTCCTAGTTGAGTCCTGGATCATCTGCATCAGGAATATGTTGCCAATGCACTCTAAAAGTCTCTAGTTTGCTTTTGCCTTGCTATGCTGTCTTTCCAGATGTCAGGGTAATGAAACTCCCCCATGAGATCCAGAGCCTAGGAACATGAGGGTTCTTCCCTTCTGAAGAAGCCCTCAACTATTTCTTCCCTGTCAGAAACGACCTATGTTGATCCGCCCACCAATTCTCAACCCATCCACTCTCAGCTGACTCATCACAAGGCAAAGCTCCATGCATTCCACCTGGTCTCTCACATACAGGGCAACTCCCTCTTCTTGCATTCCCAACCCATCCTTCCTAACAGGCCTGTGTTCCTCCACTGCAGTACTCCAGTTGTGTGAGCTATCCCACCACATCTCCATTATTCCAATGAGGTCATAATCCTGTAACTGGGCAGGCTTCTAATTCCTCCTGTTTCTTTCCCAGGCTGTGTGCATTAGTCTGCAGGCATTTCAGAGGGACACTCAAGTGTGCTGATTCCCCAGAAAGGGCATGAGATCTTCCCTCACAGGGCTGTTGCACAAGCACTTCCTTATTTGCATACCTATGCTTCTGGTGATCCCACTTCAGCCTTGTTTTGTTGAGTGCTGTGTCTGTTCTGTTCACACCACCTCAGACCCTTTGCCTGCCTACCCTATCCCACCGCTCGGTAGCATGGAGGAAAGAATCAGCAAAAATATGACATGCCCACTTCCAGATAAATTCTGACTAGTTTAACTGAATTGTACATGGGAAAGCCTGAAAGACTTAGATATGCCCCAATTACACAATTACCCATATTCTCAGATACTAAAAGGAATGTACTGTCTTACCACCACCACTAACATGAGCTGCTTTCTTCTCTCTTGACCCACCATCACCAGATGGGGATCTGAGGGCCAAGACTGAGAAAAGAAATTTGGAAACCAAACAGACTAAAGGCTTGATTCCTTGGTTTCTGGCATGCTAATTGACAATACTTGCTGGAAAACACTAAATGGCTGCAAACCAGATCAGCCAAATGGTCAACAGGTCAGCTGATGTTATTTACTGATGTAAAGAACTTCACAGGCTCCAGGAAATAATCACACTCCACCTGTTTCAGTTCTTGATCCTTTTCAGTTTTGCTTGCATTACTCATCTTTTTCCTATCATGAGAAAGCATATTACAATTTAATGACAGCAATAAATATAATTCCAGAAAAAATTGTCGTAATAGGAGGATTAAAACCATACAAACTGCTAAAACCATGGCCTCTGGAAAAGCAATCTGAAAGGCAGAAGGATGTGCATAGTTGTTGCTTGAACAAACTTCATTTTACGTTATTTTGTGGGACAACTGTTTATAGTTAGTCGCTCTCCCTCCCCATGCCTATTGGTGCTGTCTTTTAAAGACACAGTTGACTGCTTTGCTAATGCCCAAATAAGCAGCACAGTTTGAGCCAGTTGGCTTTAGAATACCCAAATTTTTGGTCTGATTTTGCTTCCTTCTCACTTTTACTCCTTAATTTTTAATCACATTTACACATTGGTTACCTTTCTTGTCAGTCATTTTTCCCTCTCATTTGTTTTAAAATGCACATTGTAGATGGATGAACCCCTTTAACACTTCCCCCTTTTAAGAAGGGTATAACCCCTTTCAGCCTTGTCTAGTTGTGATTCTTTGAAACCAACTTTTGAGGGTTTGAGCTGAAATCCATTCTCATGCAACTCTCAATACCAGTCAGTATCATTTCTCTAAAACAGGAAGAGGATAAGAAGCTGTTATATATACAAAACATAAATGACAGGCACATCATGCTGTTA
Source organism: Charadrius vociferus (assembly GCF_000708025.1). Taxonomy (NCBI): domain Eukaryota; kingdom Metazoa; phylum Chordata; class Aves; order Charadriiformes; family Charadriidae; genus Charadrius; species Charadrius vociferus. Next base: position 3,268,781 of record NW_009648876.1, on the reverse strand, counting down.
GATTCCAACCTCTTGCAAAAATAGGAAAATCAGCAGAAAATTCAGTTTCTAATGAAGTATTTGGCTTCTTTTTGTAAATTTGGCACACTTAAAACATTACTTCATTGCTCTTCATTGGCAGAAAGTTTCAGGGGCTTGAACTGCTAGGTATTGCTAAAGTTGTTAGTCTTTGACTGTCCTCAAACAATCCTTTTAGGAAAACCATGTTTTTTCTCAGGTCTGGGTTTGTTATGAGCCTGAAGGGGATTTTGCTCTGATTTGTAATTCAGTATTTGACTCACCTGTACATTTCAGTCCTGCATTGGATTCTGACACATTTGTTGGTCAAACCTGATTGATGTAGTTTCCCATTAATGAAGTATAAGCTTTCATTCTTTTTTATTTATTATTTTAGTTCAACTCCTGCCAAATACCACTGTAGCCTTTTCTTCAGTAACATGTTGAGATAAAAGATTTCATGACGCAGTTTTCCTCCCAAGAGATGATTTCACCTCTTAGTATTATAGTTCATTATCTCTGCAGTTATGTTATCCTTTTAGGTATACATTTTGCAATATCTAAATTTGATGGGCTGTAGGCATTTAATTCTAATAATTTTGCTAGCAATAATTGAAATTCTGCAGCAGAAAAAAGAATTTCAAATGGCCAGCACTTTCTGGAAAAGGGAGTAGAAAGAAGAACAACTAATTAAATACAACTCAAATATCTTTAGAAGCTCACATTAGTAGTTGTTTCTTTAAAGATCTTTGACTGTGTACTATAAAAATTTCCAGCATAATTCAAGCCACATAATACGAAGGAAGAAGCAGTCCTCTGATACTTTAGTTGTCTTCTACACTACAGTATAGCTGTTTTGTCAGCTTTGACAGCCTGAACCTAAATATTTATTTTCTATTTACAGTACAAATTTAGGTATTTCAGAAAGAAATCTGCAGAAATCAACATACATATCAGGTGCGTGTTTAGGCTAGCCAGAAAGAGAGCCCAAATGGAAGAACATATTTTCAGTCTCACAGTGTTAATTTGCTGAACTTTAGGCCCTGAATGGGCACTTACCACAATTTCAAACATGTCCAGAAGCTATTCACTTGTCATGAACTTGTCCCACAGAGCTCTCAATAAGTATATCACCTACTTTCTTATACTCCTACTTTCTTATGCAGTAACATAGGGGTTGCACCATTTGTTTCAGTACCTGCTTGGATTTGAAACTTCTTACACTTTCTAAGCAAATATTACTAAATACCAGGATAGTGAGTATTCTGGGATAAGAACTTACCTGCTGTATTTAGTGTTTAAAGTTATTATGCAAGGGGACTCTAAAACTCAGTTCTTACTTCTCTCCCTAGTGGTTGCTTTTTCTTATTTTTTTTTTTTTTCCCTTTTACCCAGCAAGCATTTAATTAGACTGTGCAAAGTAGAGCACCTTCAAAAGAAATTTAGAATACCTTTCACTAGTAGCTTCTGCTATAGCTTGATGACTAACACAGTCACCTGAATAAAAAAGCAGAGAGTTACAACAGAGGAAATGGAGTATAAAACAGAACCTAGATCTTTCACAACTTGGCTGAGTCCATTAACTGTTGCATTAACTGATAAAAGAAGGAATAAATTTAGCCTCACTTTCTGCTCTCTTTTGAGGCAGAAATAGTTGTGTTTTCACAACGCAATTTTAAGATGAGTTCTGTATGTAAGACACGGGAAGACACAACTCAACTGATATGAGCTACACATTAGAGAGCAAACTTCTGGGATGTATATCAAGATGCAAAAATATGGGCACCTGAGTGACTGTTGGCCAAAGTAAAAAATTTAGATGTCTACAGAACCTAAAAAGTAACACCACTGAAAAGAGTCTGGCCCCATCCTCTTGACTCCCACCCTTTAGAAATTTATATACATTAATAAGACCCCCCCTCAGTCTTCTCTTCTCCAGCCTAAACAGACCCAAGTCTCTCAGCCTTTGCTCATAAGAGAGGTGCTTCAGTCCCGTTATGATCTTTATAGCCCTCCACTGGACTCTCTCCAGTAGTTCCTTCTCTTTCTTGAAGTGGGGAGCCCAGAACTGGACATAGTACTCTTGATGTGGCCTCAACAGAACAGAGCAGGGAGGGGGATTACCTCCCTCAGCCTGCTGGCAACGCTCTTTCTAATGTACCTCAGCATGCCATTGGCTTTCTTGGCCACAAGGGCACATTTCTGGCTCATGGTCAACTTGTCCACCAGGACTCCCAGGTCCTTCTCAGCAGAGCTGCCTTCCAGCAGGTCAACTTCTAACTTGTACTGGTGCATGGGGTTATTCCTCCATCAGCGCAGGACCCTGTATTTGCCCTTGTTGAACTTCATTATGTTCCTCTCTGCCCAACTCTCCAGCCTGTCCAGGTCTCACTGAATGGCAACACAGCCTTCTGGTGTGTCAGCCACTCCTCCCAGTTTTGTGTCATCAGGAAACTTTCAGCAAACTCTGTCCCAGCTTTGGTCTCAGAAGGTACTAAATAAGTGTTTTGAACTTTAGATTCAGTACTAAATGCCTGTAAAGGGTCAATTTCAGTGGTTAAATATTTGTATGGGTTTGAGCCGATTACTGAAAGACAAAGTGCATATAAAGTAGTATTCAAAGTAGAGATATGCTAGACTGTAGACCACATATATTAGCATTCACTTTTCTGTAAGCTGTAGTCCTAATTCTGATCCACAGTTGCCCAGCAGTATGATTTAATTTATCATTTGGCTGTAAAATGGTACTCCACACTGAGATTGGATGTCCTTTCTAAGCACTGGTACAAATGTAGTGAGGCTGAGTTGCCACTGTGAAAATTGTATAGCCTTAGCAGATGGGAAACATATCTCAGTCAGGAGGAATCTTGGGAGCTGCGTAACTCAGGGCAACACAAAAAGAGAATTGCTATGATGATACATTATCTGTGGGTAGAAAAAATATTACTATAGAGACATATTACTCAGCATGAACTTGAACTTGTGTAGCTTAAGGAAGCAACAACAGAATAAAAGCAACTCCTTTGGAAAAAAAAAAGAAAAAGTCAGTTTGGGGTGTTTGTGGTTTCATAGTATTGGTTGTTCCACAGTGGAGTAATCATTTATTCAGACTTTTTGATTTCATTTTAGAAAAATACAGTTATATAATTTATAGGTAAAAACACACGTTTGGATTAGTCTTCTGTTCCAAATGCCAGCTAAAATGATAAACTAAACATGGAAAATATTGAAATAGTACACTTAGACACAATGTTTATTTAACATTATTCGCTTTGCTTAATTTTTTTTTTTCCAAATGGCCTCACACTTTTAGTATTCAAGGCTTATAAAAGACTAAACACAATGGGATGGGGTTTTAAAACTTAATTTTGGGAGCAGTTTGTTTTCTGGTTTTGATGGTTTTGATATGCTCTTTCACCAAAAATGTGAGTACTAGAGATGAAAGTCGAGCTTTTCAGCAGTAACATGGTTCTAGAAACTAAAGGCTTCAGAGACCAGACAATAAACTGGGAATACCTTCATAAACCAAATTATTAACTATATTAAGCAGCTAAGATGTTTCTGCATGTACTTTTTGCGATGGCACATAAGAGACGGATTTTCAAAACCAGCTGGTGGTAAAATACTAGCTTTCTTAAAACATAAAGGTGTCTTAGGTCAACCACACAAACCAGACCTCCAATATAACCATCTGCTTTTGAAAACATGTCTTCATACATTAATATACAGCTGCTTCTTGGGTGGATAGTAAGAAGCTGGAGAGGAGTAGGGGTGACAGAAATTGGTCTCCAGAAGGAATGAAAAAACAAGCATTTTACCAGGAGTTATGAAGGCAAAAGAAAGAGTGATAACTTTCAAAGCAAGTCATCTATTTATTTATTTAATTAATTAATTTATTTTCTCTGAGATGAAGGAAAGATAGTAAATTACACTATATTTTCAGTTTTATGATCATTTGTTTGGGACTAACAAGACTGAGTTTGCAAGGGTTTATTTTCTTTGTCTCAGGAATTACATCTTAGAAAGCTCTCAGATATATTTTCACAGTGTAAAGTGCATTAGAATCTGACTCAGAGGTATATATGCCAATACTGCCCTTTAAAAAGCCGTTGTCAAAGAGGAACAAGTATGTATCAGTGCCATGCTGAAAAGCGATGTAAATAACCATACACCCAGGAAAAAAAATTGCCACCACTCTTAAAAGGTTTTAAAATACATGAAAAGTTTACAAAATTTTCTCATCATAAACAGGAATTCAAAGCTGAGATCAGCCACCACTCCAGGAAAGCCACTTTTCCTTGATATTTTGACTATAGACAGTGAGCACTAAAATATCCAGCATCTCAAGGCTGACATATCAGCCAAGATGTCTCCTTACTGTGCTGAATCAATTTGTGTAAATGTGTTTATTTAAAATGAGACAAGTGTAATGTGCATAGTTTAGGCTTAATATCCTGTTGTTATGCTGAAGGTTTTTTGCATGTGTGCTCACCATATTTTTGTTAATTATTCCTATTGTCATGTGTGCTCTCATAAGCAGAAGTCTGTTGTGCACAGTACAGCACAAACATCAAGCTGAAAGCTGATGCAAATAATCAGCAAATGTGAAGTTTTTCTAGCAATAAAACTTCTATGGTTTATGCTAAAGAATCTAAAAAAAAAAAAAAAGGAAAGCAGGAAGGGAGATGATAAAAACTTATGATTTTCATTAAAAGATAAATCTGATGCAGGTCTAGAAACAAACAAAAGTCATCAGAACTGCAAAGGAGACTGAGGAATCCTTTCCTTAACCTGTTTCCTGAAAACATGCAAGAAATGAGTGACTATGAGGAGTGGAGTAATGGAAATAGGATGAAATGTAATAGCACAGTATCCCTGATGGTGCACAGTAAGAGTTATACCAAGAATTTGTCATAAACTGGAAGATCATCAGCTGGAAGAAGGTGACCTTACCAGTGGATCAGAAGATGACACTAAGTCACCAGTAGGAAACAGCTGAGAGAAAGGTAAGTGTCATTCTAGAATATGCAGAGAGAAATTCTTCCAGTAGAAAACTGGCAATATTAGTATCACTCTGCACAACACTTCTCTGGAATATGGTGTACTTCTCTGATCACTCATATTAAAAGGAAAAACAAAATTCAACCTGCGTGGGTAAAGGTAAGTGCTACTGGGGTAACCAAAGGAATAGAAAGCCTTAAGAGAAGAACATTATTTGAAATACAAGAGTGAGTTAAACAGAAGGGGGAAAGAATTCTTTAACGAATAAATGATTGCAAACTGCTCATGAATACACCGAGTCTGAACACTGAAATGCTTTCACCTGTCAGAGTAGTACTCAAACAGCCTTTCTTTACAGCCAGCAGGGACACAACCCTACAATAAGATGTTTGCTATTTCAATCAAAACCATTGAAAGTAACATTGAGTTGATTCCAAACAAGAAAATAAAATCAGTGGTTGGGGAGATTCAGTCCTATGCAAAGTTGTTGTGCATTTCTTGGGCCTTCTTACAAAATACTGATCTAACCCAATCCACTCTTGAATAGATTTCTCTCTCACGTGTCCTGGCAAAGGCAAAGTACCTTTTCTGGTCACTGCATGTCCTTCAGTGCCTTGAACACCTTTCTTCAGGAATTTTTCTTTTTTTTTAGGGCCAGAATATTTACAAACTCCTTGTCAAGCTTCTCTTGAAATGCCTTCCACTGTCTTATTTCAGCAGCACAATGTGTTGAGATAATACACTCAGGTCAGCAGGGTTCTCTGAAACATCAAGTACATTTATGATGCTGTGGGAAGGTATTGACCAAATGATGTAAATGAGAAGATATGATGGGACAGTGGAAACTTTGCATGTTCTTAAGAAACTGGGAGACCTGGGTATTTAACTAGCAAAATAAACATCCAAATGTATACTACCATCATTATAACTGGCTCACAGAAATGCAGCATTTATAGCAAGCCTCCAGTAGTACAAGGATTTCTCAACCAAAAATATCCCAGATAAAAAAGGTCTACAAATCTACAAGGTCATCTCTTTTGTGAAAATAGCATTTGACCACGCAGGGAGTAAAAAGACAAACAAAGGATAATGTATTTCTATTAATTTCACTTTTGAATTATGCATTTCTGACTTTTTTAGCATCTCATTTTAGAAGCACATTTATAATTGATAGGCAAAGTTTGATTATTTTCCTGTGCTATCATATACTTTAAAATAATTGAGCCTAGAGGTGCAGAAGGAAGCTGCATTCTTCCTAATTGGGTTCATCTGAACTTTTTACAATCTACTCTGAGAAAATTTAATTGATAATTAACAGCACTTCAGATCATCTACTCATGAGACTTTAAAAATACATGAAAAGCTGACAACTCATCGACTGAATGAAAAACAGTGTACACAATTAAATATAAAGAAAATCTTGATTGCTTAAATCAAAGCCTACTGTGTTGCACAGATGAATGAAATCTGTTACATGAAGACTCCTTTTAATGTCCAAATTGGTTTTTAAGTAGCAAATATATTAACCCTCAAACTCTTCAGTGCCACACCACGCGTCTCCCTTTCAGAGACCAAAGGGGAGCAGGCAGTCCATTATAGCAGGTCAGAGTTGTCGTCTTCTCTGAATCACAGCTTTCAGCTGATGATTTCTGGCACTTGGAAGTAGGAAGTTATAGATGTTAACCACACATTTTCCTGTCAAAGTCCAGGCAGAGATTCTTCAAAGAATGCGTCCCTTGTTCACCAGATTCACTGAATTAGAGATCTCCCAGTATACTTTGCATCTAAGTAGTCAGTGGATTTATTCCAATGTTGATAATGCATGCATCTATTGCCTTTATGCTTAAGATAACAAGTATCTGTACACCCCCAAGAGGCAAGTGCATCACCTTTCATCTCTATTTCCTATCCAGATAATCTGAGGTACAGGAAAACTGCAACACACTTTTGCTGTAGTCAGTATCTGAACTGGGACCAGCAATAAATTGATACTGACTCTTAGGATAAATGGCCTAGAGACCATGTATTTGCTTTAAGCAACAAAATAAAAACACACAATAATGTTAAACATGTATGGGAAATGCAGTGTGTGTACATATATATATATATACTTGAAGACTGAAATTCAACTAAATGTATGTGCTCCACTGGTTCATCTAGAGGGAAGATGAGGATAATTTTGTATAACCATGTGCCACTCTTAGGAGGCTTTTTCATAACAGTTATTTTTCTCTCACCATAATAAATAAACTCCAAAGGTAGAAGGATATTGATAAGACACCATTGCTGACTGAAAAATTCCAACTAACCATAGATGGGATAAAATAATAAACAAAGGTCCATGCTTAACAGATGTTGAATAATTTTTACTTCAGTAGGCAAAGGTTCAACACAAGAGAGACCTTAAAATGTTTGACACCTTTGAATACCATCAGACAAACACACAGGCAAGCAAGCCATAAATCCTGTGGTGAAGAGACAGAAAATTCCCATGTTTCTGTTAAGAGAGAGTAAATATTAAGCCCTGAACAAGAAAGTATATTTGTTCATTCCAGTGGGATTACCAACTCATCTCTGACTCTTTTTGTATGACTCCCCCTTTTTGGAAGTACAGGTGGACCTTTTGGGACAGCCACAAGGTTGGCAGGAGTATCATCAGCCTCTCAGTAAATATACTCTTATTGCTTAAATATACTCTGATTCCTGGGTGCCAATTTTCCAGAACAAGTTGAATTACATGAAGGAGCAATACCATTGTCATGAACAGCTTGGTAAAGTAACCATAGAATTTCTTCTCCTTCCTTTCTTAACTTGGGAAAATGCAAATCAGTTATAAATGCAAATTATTTATGAAAAAAAGACCATGGAACAGTGAATTACACAAGAAAAGAATATATATAATGCTTAAAAAGTGTAATCCTCCTTTGTTTCCTGGAAGCCAGTTACAGTAACACACTTGCTAATGGAGAAAAAAAAACCAGTAACACTTCACCTGAATTATACAAGGGTTTTGAGGCCATTCCTACACCTACATCGCACATGCAACTCACTGTGAATTCTAAGGATATCTGTCATGAAGATTCAGCATGGGTAACTTTAGTGTCAGACCCTGGTCCCAAGTTTTAATTCAATCTGAAAATGTTTAGCCTGAATAATCAGGGCTGGTGGCTGCAACTGCATCCCACGTTCCAAAAGAACAAGACATAATGCTGAGGATGATAAAAGGAAGCGAGAGACTTAGAGCAGACTCTAGATTCCTTCTCTGTTTTCACCGGTGCTAATGAGCTGTGGATCAGATTTTACTGAGTAGGGACTCCGAATACAACTATAAATGAAGGCTTAAATGAATTTTACAACTATAAATGAACAGTGACAGTCCTGAAACAAATAGTTGACTACTCAAGAATGATGACATGAGATAGAAGTCTCTTATGAACTATTTTCACAGAGCAATTTTGGAGTCTGTCTAGCACCAGTAATTATTTCTACTGGGATTGGCAAAAAAAATACATTGAATAAAGGATTAAGTACATGAGAATTGTTTCAATAATGTCTTTGGTTCTTATTTTCAAGTTTCACGTTTCTGTCAGAGTGTGGAAACAAGGAAAACATGCTTTTCATATTACTCATTCAAATTCCCTTTAGAATAGGAACAGTTGTTTGGGGTTTTTTTTGTTTGCAGTGTTCTTTTCCCTTACTTCAGGGAGATGATATGGGTGAGAAGAAGATGAATTAGATTCCGATTGCTGTTTATTTAATTTATTGATTTTTCCCAGCCAGACCAACCAAAACTACTTCAAGTACCTACAGGAAAATCAGAGATTTTTAAAAGACACAAGGCCGCTTAGTTATTAATCTTATACTGAATTTCAGTGCTATGCTCATAGTGAAGAGACTTTTTCATCTCTTAATCTCTTACAGAACATGTGTATGCATGTGTCTCTTGGTTATGGATACGTACGAGGAAAAAGATTTCTAGCAATTTAAAATCAGGATTAAGGACAAAGGCAGTTTCTGCGTCTCTCAACAAACCGATTTCATGATAAATATTTAGCAGAATAACACAATGTTTGAAATGAACAGCTCTTTCTAAAGAAGCGCAAATAATATTCTCTCTGATTATAGACATTGTAGCTGAGCAGGGATAAGAGATGTAAATCCATTAGTGAACTGCTGCTTGCCTTCATTTCTATTTAATATTTCTTAAAGCTATAAAATTGTATTATGTTAATGTAATGTACAGTCCAAGTGATAAAGGCAGCTAATGTGATTACCACTCACTGTGCTATAAACCTTTCAGCAAAGCTGCAGACAAATCGGTATTCAACTGTTTCTCATGATGATGGTGTTACACAGAGCAGATCACATGTTGAAGGCATCATCTGGTTGTTGGCACATTCTTGTATGCCAAAATGTCTAAGTAGATACTAGTTCAAAGCAGTACTCTCACTTCTTACTTTGTGGTGAGTAAGCAAGGCCTAGCAGACCAGAGGCCCTTATTTAAACTATTTACGCAAAGCACAAACCTAGTGTGATGTCACTATTGTGACTATTCACATGAAGAACAATTATCACAGATCAGATCATAGTCGGGAATCTCAGTTTTGCTGGTATTACTACTCTGCTCTTCATATTGCTTCCAAAATAAGCAACAATTTACTGAAAATGCTGGAGAATCTCCCTCAATTTTCTTATGATCGTATGACAGTTATTTTCAGTTATTCCCCTTTTATCATTCTGAAGTGATAAATTCACCTCATGTGTTCAACTTTACATTGTAATTTAATTCTGTAATTCTATTACGGAATTCTAATTCACAATAGAATTCCCGTTCATGAACAGAAGTATTAAGTTGAGAAGAGATAGAGCAAAACTCTGAATCTGAGATCAAGGCATTAACTCTTATTGGAGCTTGGAATCCAAAGTCTGATCTTTTCTGGTAGGACAGATCTACTCATTCTCCTCCAGAAAACTTGAACTGGATACGAGCAGATGGAAAGATTATCTTCACAAGATGGACAGCCAAACAGTCTATTAAAGAGTCTGTTAAAACCTCCATCTGACACGGCCTTTCCCTCTAATGTATTTGTTGCAATAGTCACTGCAGCCTCTGCCCACACATATCTACCAATGGCCATTATTTTTTCTTTCAACAGTGCTTCTGAAAGAAGAAAAAGTCTTTTTCTGTGTTCAGAAATCACAGAATCATAGAATATAATTATAGAAAGGTTTAGGTTGGAAAAGGCCTTTAAGATCAACAAGTCCAACTGTTAACCCAGCACTGCCAAATCCACCACTAAAGCATGACCCTAAGCACTACATCTACATGACTTTTAAGAACCTCCAGGGATGATGACTCAACCACTTCCCTGGACAGAATGTTCCAATGCTTGACAACCCTTTCAGTGAAGAATTTTTTTACTAATATCCAATCTAAATCTCCCCTGGCCATGTCCTCTTGTCCTATTGCTTGTTACTTGGGAAAAGAGACTGACATCCACCTCGCTACAACCTTCTTTCAGGTAGCTGTAGAGAGCATTAAGGTCTCCCCTCAGCCTCCTTTACTCCAGACAAAACAACCCCAGTTACCTCAGCTGCTTCTCATATAACTTGTTCTCTAGATCCTTCACCATCCTTGTTGCCTTTCTTTGCACACACTCCAGAACCTCTGTTGTAGTGTATAAGCACTGACTTTCCTATTTTTTTTTATAAGTCTGTTTTGTCTTTGCTGTTCAGAGGTAACCCAACCTAGATGAGAACACCAGCAGAGCAGTACTAGGCAAACTACTGCACAGGTTCTAACCCATCCACAAATTATCTTTATTTTTCAGAATGGAATCCATGCTTGGAGACATTAACCCAGTTTTCCCGAAGCTGGCAAGTCGAATAGCCAAAACCAGTAATTGAGGAAGGTTAAATTGGTGAAAGCATGATGATAAAGAAAAAGTAGAGGTGGAGGAATTAGGTTTGTTCAGCCCAGAGAAAGGAAGGTGTCAGGTGGCATTTAACAGCAGCCTCACAATACCTATGAGGAACCTATCAAGAAGTCTGAGTCAGTCTCTTCACAGTGACTTATGGCAGTTCCTTCGTCAGGACAGTTGAACAGTGTAGCAGGTTGCCCATAGAGGTTGTGCAGTGTCCAGCCTTGAATGTTTTCTAGACCTGACTGGATAAAGAGCTGAGCAACTTGGTCTGACCTTATGTCTGGCCCAGCTTTGGCAGGACCTACTAAGGTTCCTCCCAGCCTGTCTTTTTCTGTGGTACTGTGATTCTATGATTTCAGCATGCCACAACATCATCTAGTACTGACATGTCAGAGAATAGAAGTGGGGTAGTAGTGATAAAAAATAGAGGGAAATAAATGCAGAGCTATGTGCAATTTATTATGAAACCCATTCTACAGACATTTAAATTGTTAGAAACTTTTCTTTGACTATTCTATGATTGACAAAGATACCTCAGCTAAGAATTTAGGAAATAACATTAACTTGCATTTGATCACTGGAAAGAAAACCTGTGGAGACACTTTATGGAATATTACTGATCAGTTTCTGTGTTTTACTAATGGAAGGAAGAATAAGTCAAAGAAGCACACATTATCCACACCTCCTCCAACCATCCTCTTATCTTCCCCACTGTGTAATCTCTGAATTTTAATACTTTATTCATACCAACTTGTATATATCCAAACAAGCTTATGAAGATATATAGCTCCTTTCTGCCCTCTGACTCAAGGGAGTGGCTAAAAGCTACTAGAAAACATAAACCAATTAAAAACAAATTAAGAACTCAAAAGAGCATGCATAATAAGTATCACTTTCAAAGAGAGATGGGAGCAAAATTCCCAGCCTAGTTTCAGATGTAGACTCCTCCCAATACTCCCCAAATCCTTGCAGCTAGGGGTTTAGCTGTGGGTTCATATCTAATGTCATGCAACCTAGCAGTATATTAAAACTTAAAAAGTCAGGGTAACACATTTAAATATCTTTCTAATGATGATTAATTCCTTTTGTATTCATTTGAGTAACATTAATCAGAATGAATTCATTTAGCGTGAATGTGGATAGAACATTTAATTTCTTCTGCATTTCAAGAGAGCATATTTAAATGAATAATTGTGCAAAAATGAATAGCAGAAAGAAAGGAACTGAAAGTTTGCATGCCTGCCATAAATTGTACAATAAAATAACATAAATCTATGAGCGCTTTATTTGTTCAGTTTTAGGAAGTGGCACATTCACTTCATGTGTATATGGTATAGGAAATATATATTCCTGTGCCATGGGAAAGTTACAGATATGAAGTTGGTTTATGTCCTCACACATGCTGTTATATTATTTCAGCAGTGACAATCAATCAGAACTTTAGAGAAACATCATAAAAAAACCCTAACAAATCTGCCATTTTTTGTTTAAAATTGATGAACTGCCATTTTTCCTTTTTCCAGAATTATGCAGCAACTGTTAAATAAGAAAATCTTAATACTTAAGAGCTTACCCTGACAGAGTTCTTCAGAGAATCTTTTTATAACTATCAAATCACTTAGGAATTGCCACCTTCTTCCCTTTGCCTGTGGGTTTGTCTGTCTTCTTTTTCTTTTCCAGCTTCTGTCTTCTAGTGATCACCTTAGGCTCACCAGCATTTGAGATTTTGAAGCAATTTCTGAAATCTTTACTTCCATGCAAAAGCATCGTATTTTTAAGTACACTCACTGAAGTCATTTGAACTAATTTTCACACAAACCGTTTGCTAGAACTGCAAAGGTATGAGACTCAAACCCTTGTAAATGACACCCCTGTGTGGATGTTAGTATTATGGGGAGTTCAATGACTGACTTAGTCACAGATGAACTAGCTTCCTAAAGTTTCAAGCTACAGGTCCAGAAGCTTCATGCCAAAATCCAAGCATCCAGATGTTACCAAATGCTGAGCTCTTTGTTTGTAGTCTAATCTATGAGGTGAAATTGATTGTGTAGAAGCAGATTCACACAGGAAATGTAAATAAAGTGTTAGCAAATCTGTTTCCTAAAACTAATGGCAAGGAATAAAAATAATTTTGCTATGGAATTTCTTATATTGAAAAAAAAAAAAGCATTAATTGGGTGGATTTGCCTTACCAAGCTCTAAGTGACTAATGGCCAGGTGTCTCGTCTTTTCTAGAACTGAAGAGCAGCAGATGAGATGCAGAATATGTTCTTCCCTCTACTGACAAAAAGGCAAAAAGCTTTCAGGTGGTTAAAGTGAGTTAACATTTTAACTTCACCTTGAAATGCTATTCAACAAGTGCAGCTGTGCTAGGGATTTCCACACTTTCAGATTAATCACATTGTATGATTTATTTCCCTAATCCTGAAACTGTACCCAATATTTTTGGCTTCAGGCGGAGGACTGTCCATATCATCCATATTCTGGATCATGTAAATTCTTTCAATAAATTCAGGGGTAAGAAAGCAGTAGTCAGATTAAGACTTATCTTTTGACATATATTATATCTGTATTTCTGTAGTTTTTAAGATGGGAAACTTTATAGCAGAAAAACTCAAATATTGTGACAGCCTTCTGGATTTAGAAATAAGTTCCGTAATTCATGACAGCTTCTAACAAGTCACTCCAAGTCTCTGTGGATTTGGAAGAAGTATAACATTTACATTGTTGAGCCATTCAGCATATTGCTTGTAGCCTACAGTGCATATTTTCTAAGGCTTGGTTTCGAATGTGATGGATTGCAACCATAATGATGTCATTAGTTCAGTTTCACATGCTTTTAGACAAAAAAAAATAACGTGGATTTGTAAGCAAGCTGAATATCATTTTGAGCTTCAGGGTCAAAACCTCATACTTCAGTGAACAAAAAGAAAGTAAAATTTTTTAAGGAAATGTGAACAAAGGCTTCTTACCACCTTCTCCATGAAACACGTATCTTAGGGAGAGAGAAAAGCTAGTTAATACAATGTATTTTTACTATATATATTTTGCAGTGCTGATAGCTTACGGCAGCTCTGACACATTTATGTTTTGTGCTCAGAATAGTGAATAATAAAGACAAAAATTCTAACACACTTTTTATTTCCCGTTCTTGCTGATGACACAAGGACATGTTTAATATACTGTGCAAAGAGAGTGGAATCAGCAGCTGGCTTACCTGGGAAACAAACTGAGTGTGCAGGCAAATCCTTGATTGCCAAATCAAAGAGGAGAGATGAAGCATATACTACCCTCAAATGAGCACAAGAAACTGGGTAGGTTCGTTACTGATATACCCAAGTCCTTATCAGCATATCTTGTAGGCTACTCACGCAGTTTACAAATCTTGAGTAATCTGACAAGAGCTGATTTGAGAAGTGGTTGCCAGAGTCTTGTAAATAATCAGTGGGGTGTGAGGGGGAAGGAAAGGGAAATTAAGACTCTGAAGGGCAGCTTCTCAGATGGCAGTTTGCAATGACAGTTTAGATTTTCTGGTGTTGTGAAAGAATTATATGCAATAACTATATGAATCACTCACTTTCCTCCAAGGATTACATATTTTTTAAAGTGTCATAAATACAAAGCCGTGGGAAGCATTGCTAGGTAGGAAAATATGAAATTCTATTTTATTTCCCTTGCAACTTATTTGCATAATGTAATCTGGAGGGTTGTGTTTATCAGTGGTGGGAAGGCAGTTTAAACAAATGTTCAACATATGTACATCATCAGCAGCAAAAGGTCACAGTCTTAGCAGGCAGCTAAAAAAGTAAACAAAGGCCAGCATGTCTGCATTCTCCCTGCATCATATTGACAGCAAATAATAGGTCCCTAACAGAGTATCTGTCATCTTGGAAACATTTACTGAGCATTTTGTTCTGGCTGATAGAGACTGTTCAAGTGAGTCATTATACTGGGAGGCAGCTACTGCCATTTCAAAAAGTATCTTGAGACTACGGCAATTTCATATCACTGTAATTCAACAGCAACTAACTAACTAACTATCTAAGTGCTACAGAGTCCATCCAGTATTACTGTTTCTATGGCAATTGGATTCTGGGCATTTTATTGAAATCCATGAGTGAAAATGTGTTTGCCAGACACCGTTAAGGACTAGGCAGCAATCCTCAGCCTTCTCCTTTCTACAGATTGACCAGTAGGCACACTGAATAATTAACTTGCGTGATTTCCAGATTCATAATATATGATTCTGACTGTTTACATCACAAAAGTAGCTTGATACCTTGTTTTTCTGACTCCTTTTGTTCTTTGCATTCAGTGTCTACTGAAACATATTGTAGTTAAGCCCCTCCCCTCCTTACACTAACATGCACTAGTAAAAATACCTGCTTGACTCAAAACATACAGGATCTCATACAGGCAGCTATTTCTCTTCTGATGCTGCCCAATGCATTTGTTGAAGGATTTAATAAAGAATTTCAAAGCCAGTGTCTTCCCACAAAGAAGGCTTATTTGCAATCTGTGTTATCTTTTGTCAACCCACTCTGATTTCTGGGTGTAAACCAACTTTGGTTCATGGGAATGGTTACAAAATGAGCCATGGCCATGTTGAGGACAAAGCAGGGAATAGGACAAGGGAAGAAAGGAATGAACTATCCACTCTCTTTGATAAACTGAAAACAAGTGTTACGACAATTACTTTCTGTGCCTGTTCTTACTCAGCCTTTTTTCTAAATGATCTGTTTATATGCCAGAAAGCAAAAAACAGGTCCTAGTTTTAATCTCATATTCCATCTGCTTCTGGAATTACTACTAAGGGCAGGTGGCAAATGAGTTCTTTCTAATTTTCCAATCTTCTCCATGGGACAAATTCTGCCTCCTTGTTCAGGCTGAGTAGTTCTTTAGCAGCCCCTGGGATAGAATAAGGAATAGCTTAGACTGAGTACATGTGACAGAACCTGACTCAGTGTGAAACGAGGGCACGCACAGTTTAATGCTACATGTGTGATGCGCTCAATTTATTATGAGACAATGATTTTAGTTGGAAGATTTCAGTACAATATACTGAAGCATGACTTAATGGCATTTGCTTTATGACTAGTCTTTTTAGTGGCATGTCTACATACAGTTGTTTCTGTACCTGCTAGTATATTTGTGGTTGGCTGAATATAATGCTTCGAATGGTCGCATTTCAAGCAAGAAGGATCTTTTTTTTTTTTTCACAGTCTCAGATTCTAACCAAGGAAACAACATAGAAAAGAAATGACAACTCCAGATCTATATTCATCAGTCTAATTTGTGAATACCAAGATTTTAACTGACATTTCAATGAAAATCCAAATCAGGTGTATACATGATTGATTCATACATCTTCAGACACACATTGATACATATGCATTGGTATATACACGCATAAATATATACACATGTATATAAGCGTGGTGTAAGAGCATACAAAGTCTCTGACAAAAGGGACACAAGTGATTTTCAGTAGGCTTATTTGACATAATAATAATTCATTGATCTTTCTCTGCCTTATTGAGGGATGATAACAGAATAGCCTAAGGGGAAGAAGCCACGCCAGGATCCTAGATCAAAGTGTTTAGCTCTTTGCTCACATAGGTGCTGGATCCATGGCGTATTTCCAAGCAAAAGTGCCTGCAGCAACGTTTGCTAATTACAGGTTGTGTTCTACTGTTTCCAAACAGGGTGAAAGTGACAGAAGTTTAACTGTGAATAATTACACACTTGAATAAGTATGTGATTAGCCCTATTTGTTGTGGTTGGGACTAGAGTGACAGGACAAGAATGGAGTGATTGCATTATTTACAGCTTAATTGTAGACAAGTAATTACTTATGTAAGCTGGTGCTGTGGGGTCAGGGAATACATGCCTGAGAATGTCTAGGATTTGAACGGAAACTTCAGAAATTGGGTTTCCAAATGATACAGCAGAAGTGAAAATTCTATGCATTTATCTAATTATGGAGCGGTTTTCTTGAATTAAATGTCTTGGAATGTTAAATGTCTTGTTCTCTTGAAACCAAGGATTAGATAAAATCTTTATAAACCATTGCTTCCAGCCTAATAAATCACAAATGCCACCTAGTGGCTTTTCCTATCTAGTGAATCATTGCGTACTTGCCAAAAAAAAAAAAAAAAAAAAAAAGTAAAAAAAACCTCTAAAGTTTTACCAGCATGTTATTTCCATTGATGTGCATATGGTTGATGATATTGTCTGCGAACACTTTTTTCCACTTAGTTCCCAACTACATTTTATTTGCATTGGATCAGATTGCAAAAATCTTACTCATGTTGGCAAGTAGTAGTGAGTAATCCTATTAAAATGTAGTTAAACTCCCTGTCTTGGAACTGTGTTTTAACTATGTGCTCTCCTTGCCAAGTAGAAGAAAGCTCTGGTTTACAAAGGGAGACCTTAAGTTCGTAACAAGTTTAGCTAAGTTAAGTTATTTAAATTAACTTAACATACCAGTAAATTGCCCTAATTTATTAACATTTATCTTATTGGCTCATCCAAGTAAACAAAGAGTTTATTTTTTTCTTGTGTGCTCTATTTTAAAAATGACAAAGTATTCCAAAATAAACATCAAAGTCCAGCCAGAAAAGGAAAGAAGGAAGCAAGGAGGGAAGGAAGGCAGGAAGGCAGGAAGGGAGGAAGGGAGGAAGAAAGGAAGAGAGAGACAAAGGAGATAGCAAGCAAGCAAGCAAGCAAGAAAACAAAGAAGACCAAGATGATTATTTGGTGGAAAAGTAATTGCACTATGATGGACCTGTTACTTGAACATTCTATGTCATTAGATCTTTTCAAAATTCAGGACAGAGAACTTATAGGATCAGAATAAAAAGTTTATTAGTAGTAATCATGTCACCCTGTTAGTTCTAGGTCTCTACCCTTCCATGTCTTTGCAGACAACTACTTATTTTCAGTTTCTGATGGATGCCCACATGTGAAAAGGGTTTTTCAAGTGCTAATTTTTTTTTTTTTTTTCTGAGACACCAAGGGCTTGGAAATCCCAGAAGCACTACAAATTAATTCTTGTGCAGGAATGAAAACAAATGTTTTTTAAAAATCTCTCATTGGTAACCTGATTCAGCAAAAAGGTTTAAATTGAAACTTCTCAATTTCATAATTTAGTACAATTATTTTGGCATGGTATCTAGAAAAAATATTAGTGACATTTGAAAACTTTTGAATAGTTAATTTGCTTTTAAAAAATATGATTAAAGTGCAATTGACAAAAACCATGGCTAAGGGTGTTGAATTAACCCAGATTATTTTTCTTTTTTTCTCTTGGCGACATGTACACTCTCCTGATTTCAAAACTTGAAAATAATACCAAAGATAAATTACAATTAAGCAACATAGCTGTGCATAGACAGCTATGTGAATGTTTTATGGTGTAAAATATTCAAGGATATATATTTAGGTAAGGATGTCTAAGGAAGCTTAAGGTTATGCATGTTGCATATCATAGGATCATAGAATGGTTTAGGTTGGAAGGGACCTTGAAGATTATTGAGTTCCAACCCCCCTGCCATAGGCAGGGACTTCTCCCACTAGACCAGGTTGCCAGCATACGAGTGTTTAGTGGTACACAACTGCTTGAGGTGCTTTGTCTTCCAAAATTGAGCAAGGCTGAGTAAACTGAATCTGCTCAGAGCTGTTCCCTCTGAAACACTTGTTTCACAAGTGCTTTTGTGTAACATTGTGCAGTGGGGATGATGCATTTGTTTCAGACTTATTACTAATACCACCTATTCATAAAAATTTTCTATGGGATGTTCTGTATTTCTTTATGGCTTGACCCTACAACCTTCATATACCTCAATCCTGATATGTTTTTAGTGTATGTTTATCTTTAAGCAGGAGAATAATTTCATTAAATTAATTTCATAGGATCAAGTCCAGTTGTTGCAGAGATTTTAATATAAATGGAATTAGTTTATTTTGCAGTGTAAGGGAAGGTAAGCAGAGGTTCAAGAAACTTAGATACCTTCCTCTCCAAAGGTCACATAACAACTCAGTGAAAGAATATGGTACAAACCTCACTTCTGCTCATGTTTCTTTTTCTTTCTTTTTTTTTTTTTTTTTTTTTTGTGAAGGGTACAGTGTTTTTTAAAAGCAGAATGCTTGTAATTACGGAAAGGGATAGCTGAAGCATATACTAGTCTAGTTGTTCACTTTCTTAAAGGCTTAAAATTAAAACAAGACTCTATTGTCTCAGGTCTGTCCCTACTCTTATCATAACATGAAAAAAAAACACAAAACACTCCAAAACCTTGCTTAGCTCATAAATCTTTTTAAAGTTAAGAATTGAAAATTTTTGGATCTAAGCAATTCCTCATGGATATATTTTCTTTTATGATCTTTTTATTTTGCTGTTGTTGTGGAAACTCTGTATGGTCCCGTATTACTGACCACCGAGCAGAGAGAACTCCTGAACATATCCAGCAGAAAAAATGCTAAATTGCTACCAAGTGTTATAGCATAGCCTGTCCTTTAATCATGCACTTTGAAGTTCCTTAAAATAACACCGTTATATAGGAAAGCCCATATTGTGCTTTAAAATTGAATCTGAGGCAATACAATACAATTTTTAAAGTGTAAATTGTTTTACAGATTGACTATACACCTTTGTACAAAGAAAGCAATAGATAGCAGCTTTTGGTCATGTAATTCAGAAAACAAGAATAGCTTTTCCAGATGGACACAGTTCCTTGTCATGGGATATGGGAACATATTAAGATTCCATGGCTGCAGTGGGTTATTAGTTACACCACTAATAACAATAGTTGGAATCTTTGTCATTTTGCTTGACCTATGTTATTCCTAGCTCTCCCTCATGTATGCAAATTCGTTATGGAAAGTAAAATGAACAGACATCTGCTAATAAATCTTGCATGATGTAAATTTTTTGTTTCTCACATATTTCCTCCTTACTACTTTATCATTTGACCTTTTTTTAAAATATATATACCTGATACATATATTTACTCGGAAACTCTTAGGGACGAGGATTACGTTGTGTTGTGAAGTGATCGACACAAGCATTCAGCTGGTTTTTAATGGAATGTGTATATATATATTTCTTGTAATTATTATGAAGTATTGAAAAGCTACCCAGAGATCTCTGAAAGTAATCAATGTCTTACGATATGACTATCCAAGCTAACAGTACAATACTGTTTGTCTATGTCCACCTTTATCAAAACATCTTCATACCTGCCATCTCATATCAATAAACTCTGGGCTAGATCCCTAGAAGTTTTAGTTTTGTGAGTGCTTAGCCACGGTAATAAATAGGGGAGTCAATAATTTCACAGGTGACTAACTGACTGACTTCTTTACTGCAAGTTTACACTTTGGTGTGGATAGGACTAAGACGTTTACTGTTATCTCATCTAATATTGGGTTCTCATATTGGATTTTTCATGTAGGCCAATGCAATTTTAATGAAAGTCAACAGAATGGGTCCTGTGCTCATTAACTCACATTAAACACGCAGTCTAGGATCCCAATCCATAGCAGTCACCCGCCTAGAGCATGCTGTGTTTTCCATCCATCTGGGAAGTTTAGATTTCTGTATTGTGAGCAAGGAATGTATGACTGCATTTTTCTTTAAAATGGCACACTACAGCATGCAGCAAGATTGTCCTTCAGACATGGAAGCAGGGCATAGCACACTAAGATAGAGATGAGAATAAGGCTTCAAGTGCTCTAACGCTGTAAGCTACTTTGTGGTTATGCCATAGCTCCCGAATCCCTATAACTTTGTTCATATTGTGTTTCCTTAACATCCAGTGCAACCTTCAGGGAATCCTACTTGTTTCCACTTACATGCAGTAGAAAGAAGAAATAGGCCATGAGTGTTGGAAACCAAAACAGTGGTGGAAGTGATGAACTGGAAGACTTCCAACAGTGGCTCAACAACTTCTAAAGGCACGACAAGATGACACAGGATAGGGTCAACCGCTAACCCAGATGTTGAGCAGGGCTTCTAGCTTTGGGCTGAATAGCTAGCAGAAACTGGCAAAAGAGTTTTTACGGCAAGTGGTTGGTGTGTCTGTTGTTGAAGGTGATCTTAAACATAGTCCTAACTGTTGGAATACATAGCTATTCATACTTTTAAAAGACATCTGTCTCCTAATAAAGTTTACAAAGTTCCTAAAAACACGCAGGGAAATAAACCACTTACTAGCTCAGAAAATCTCCAATATTCAAGAATTCTTCACTCATTTTTTTTTTCTACAGTTTGAAAACAGCTCTTACACACTGTTTTAATCAGTTAATGACATTAAAACACTTTGACTTCTATGACCAGTCAAAACATAAATAGTCCAAATAAATGTTCTATGAAGGCCTTTGGCCTCAAAATTATTTATTCAATCCAATAAGGAAATGCCTTAAGAAAACTTCACTGCCACTTAATTTCTTAATTTTACCATCTCTGTACATCAGTTTGTTTTCTGTATTTAATTAAGAGAATCATAGAATAGCTCAAGTTGGAAAGGACCCATAAGGATCACTGAGTCCAACTCCCTGTTCCTCACAAGACTGCCTAAAACTAAACCATATGACTAAGAGACTTGTCCAGACGCTCCATGAATGCTGACAGACTTGGTGCCATGACCATTTCCCTGTTTCAGAGACCATCCACACTCTCAGTGAAGAACCTTTTCCCAATGTTAAGTGTGAACTTCCTCTGATGCAGCTTCATTCCATTTCCTCGTGTCCTATTGCTGCTCACCAGAGAAAGGAGATCAGCACATCCCCCTCCACTGCCCCCCTTGAGGAAGTTGTAGATTGCAATGAGGTCATCCCTCAGCTTTCTCTTCTCCAAGCTGAACACACCAAATGACCTCGGCCACTCCTCATAAGCCTTACCCTTGAGGCCTTTCACCATCTTGGTCACCATCCTCTGAATACACTCGAACAGTCTGATGTCCTTCTTGTATTTAGGTGCCCAAAACTGCACACAGTACTTGAGGTGGGGCCACACCAGTGCTGTGTAGAGTGGGACAATCACCTCCCTCAACTGGCTATCTATGCTGTGCTTGATGCACCCCAGGACATGGTTGGCCATTTTGGCTGCCAGGGCACACTGTTGATTCAAATTCAACTTGTCAGCAACCCAAATCCCTAGATCGCTTTCTGTGCGGCTGCTCTCCAGCCTTTCATCCCCCAATTTGCATGTATAACCAGGATTACCTCATCCTAGGTGCAGAATTTGGCACTTGCTCTTGTTATATTTCATATTGTTGATGATATCCAAATCTCTCTGTAAGGCCTCTCTACTCTCAAGGAGTCCACAGCTCGTCCTAATTTAGTATCATTGGCAAACTTACATAATGTACATTCACATTACTTCAACAGGAAAAAAACCTTTTCATGCATAAGTAACAAAAACTTAGTGAGCAGACAATAAATGGAAGTTAAATCTGCTTAAATACATGAGACCTGTTGTTATTAATTATGTTGATTATTGTTATGACTAGGGAGTAAGTAAGAGCAAACTCTAGCTTTGCCAGGCCAAATGTGGTGTAGTGGTGCCTCGAAGAACCTGCAGTCTAAACAGATGAAGTGGATGTAAGCAACAGAAAAGAGAGAGGGGGAGCAAGCAGTTAAAGTGAGAGAAAGAAGAAAATAAGAAAGAAAGAAAGAAAGAGAAGTGCTCGAAGACCTAGGTTAAAATACAACTGTGTCCACTTTTCCATTTTTACTGCCATTTTTCTTCAGCCAAGTGGCTAAGAGAGAGAAGGCACTCAAGTATGCTCTGGGGTTTTCCTTTCACTAGGTCAAAAGATTCTCTGTGATGGAGATTACACAGATCATAATTAATTTATGACACAATTGAAACTGCCTGGCTGGCTTAAGTTTTAGATCGGTGGAGCTACTCACCACTTAAAAACCACATGATAGAGTAAATACTACTTAATTGCTTCTGCAGTGAATCCACTTACCATTCAATGGAGATAGTTTTCACTTCCCATCAAAAAAGAGTAAAGAAACCCTCAAACAATCAAAACCTGACTAGTTGTTACATACATGTATTACTCACTTCCCAGTTTGGACGGTACACTGCACCAGATTGCCAGAAACCAGTACTACTTAACGCATGGTATGCGTTGGCATTCTTGTCTGAAATACTCTTAAAGCTCTCCACTCACAAGCACCCCTTTTACCACATGAAGGTATCAGTAGTTGAAAATGTTAATTAATGAATATTTTTACACTTAAAAGTTATATTTGCTTCTCCCTAACTCTCATGGCACGATGTATTATTTTTGATATTCCTAATATATCCTCTATTTTCAGTGGTTCTACTCCAGTTGAGCTCTTAGTTTTGGGGGATTTTTTGGGGTTTTTTTTTTTTTTTTTGGTCTCTTGTCCCAAACATCTATATAGTTCTCTGTAAAATTCAACTATGTACTATATTACTATATACATTCAAATCAAATACGAAATACAAAGTTTTCTTCTGCTGGTCTAAAGGCATGGCACCTCTCCACAAGCAGAATCATTAAGAGTATTCTCTCTGGCATGAAGGCTGAAATAAGTCATAAGAGACACAACTGTTATTAATATATGCATCAATAATATCAGATGAGAAGTGATCAGAATGTAGTCACATAGAGTCACATCTACTTTAAGCGGATGTTAGACAAATTCCTAGTTCTTTTGCCTGCCATAATGAAAACAGAACTGTAGGGGTCATATAAGGGACTTCATTCTGAAAATAAACCACTTTAATTGTGGAAGTTTCAGGAGTATTTTAAAATAAACTTCACCCATCTGAAATCAGATTTAACCTCTTTTTTAAAGGGAGTTGTCAGACTAAGTATAAGACTAATAACTATTGTATATATTTTGCTTCTTTAGTAAATCCATTAATTTTATTTTGTTGGAGGGAGAAATTTTACCACTAGGAGCTACATTACATGTACCTAAAGAATGACATATAACATTTTTTTTTTCTTTTGTGGGTTTACTTTGAAAAGCAGCGCATAAAGTAAAAGGCATCAGACTGGAAACTATTTTTTTGCTTGCTGCCTAATGCCATTCCCAGGGTACCATCCCTCTCACGCTTGTGGCAATGGATATATTTCACTCCTTGTTGCTTTTCAGTGCTAACAGTAAATAAATGAAAATGCCTTTTCCCTGGTCATTCCCTTAAATGTGCTCACTGCCTTTGCTTATCTAGCATGTATAGGCAAGTTGGCACTCTTCCCAGCATAGAGCACATACAAACGCTGGCAGCTGTAGGGCTGCGGCACAGACAGCCAAGCCGATTTTCACAAATGGACACACAAGTGCTGAGGTCTCCGTTAGAGAGTCTAAATCCCAGAAAGGACGCCAAACAGCTGGTCTGCTATTGTCCCAACTTTGCCTTCACCGGGCAATAAAACAAGTATTATTTGCCTTTTGCAATCACTATGTTTATTTCTGCTTTGCAGTTGCCACAAACACTGAAAATAGCTGGTCACAATAGGCTTCATGATCCAGCTGCCAAATGACCACATGGATGCATCTGAGGCACCTTGCAGATTAAGCAATCAATAAAGCCACATATGGTTCACAAGAACAGGACTTGGACTGTACGTGACAGCTCGTTGAATGAAGATTGCAAAGCTGGGCTTGGGATAACATTCAAAATGTATAGAAATATCCAATTAGCAAACTCAGTGAAATCCCTATAGCTGATGGTGACCGAATGTTTTCTAAGTACTGGCACTGAAAAAAAAAGTTCAAAACCAGCAAAACTCATAAAAAATCATTATCCCTTCTATCTCTTCCTGCTGGCTCTGGGAAGCACATTGCAAAGTTATGCTGACTTTACATGTTTGCCTTTTTCAGGTCTCTCTCTCTCCTTTATTAGGAGAGGTACTTGCTGAGCCTGGGTGAAGGGTAAGAAAGTTCTAACTAGGTTATTTACTGTAATGTTACCATAGCTACTTTTTTTTTGGCAGTGTGGACTTGCACAAGTATATTACGGGCTTTTTAACCATATTTTCCCTGCTAAACATTTCCATGTTCAACTCTTAAACACTCTTCTGGTAATTTTTCACATTTTGCTCTTTTGGGGTAATTCAAGTAATCTGCTTTTTCAGAGATGTGTCTTGACAGGGTTTTACACAATATAATCATGCTCTTTCTTTTAACATCCCTTCTCTCCACTCTGGTTATTATTTTCTAGAACTGTGTGATTTGTGGTCTTTCACTTTCTCTTTGATCGAATACATGTATTATTTCACAATGTTCTTTTTATTGTTCTCTCAGGCTATTGGCAAAATATTTCGTATATAACAGTTAACAAAAATCTATATAATGCAAAGCAGGTAAAGAACTACAAGTAAAAACATGTTAAGATCCTAATTGAGATTTTGAAAAGATAGATTCCATTGAGTCTTGGTTGTATACTTGTTAAATGACCTTATCTGGGCACCTCCATTACTAAGATGGTCCTGACATCTTCAAACACAGTCAAGTGATGCCTGAGCCTGCTGGCTGCTCAAGCTTACCTGGGTATCAGTGTTCAGAGCTTCAGACTGGCTGTGAGACCTCCCACGTGCTGAAGTAAGATCCTCAGAAGCGGTGTTCTTGGAGCTGCTACACCAGACCAACCTGATCCTGATCCTGAAGGGAGCACTCTGAGACAGGGGCCAAATACACGATAGAGGAGAAGCCAAGGTGTAAGCCTCACTACAGCCTGTCAATCTTACTTTCAGTGATGTCAGAAATCTGCTTTTAAATCCCTGGTCAGCTTGAGTTGGATCAACTGGAGCAATTTTCCTTCATCTCCCCTATTTTTCTTATTTTCACTGTATTTTCTTATATTTCACTGTCACATAAAACTTGATGTTTTATGCCCTATTTCTCAGTTTTGCAAGAACTGCAAAAATTCCACCTTCTTAGAAACAGAGGCTTTAGGGGATTTTTCATAATTAAGGACATTTCATCTACAAAGTTTTTTATCAGCCTTAAATAAAACAAGTATAATACAGGCAGTAGAGGACAGAGTTTTTTTCCCAAAGGAAATTAATTATTTCAACTCTTATATTCATCTCGAATTAGAATGAAATGGCAAAATATCAACATTTCTGCTTGCACTGGAAGCTTACAAAACTTTCCTTTGAGCAACATGTTAATTTTAGTTTTTATAGTCGTACCTGCTAACATATTATAATTAAATAACTGATGGGCGAACTGTCTGGGATATCCTGGACAGAAGAATGAGCATGCAATGCAAACTGAGGTGCACAGGAGTAACAGATATTTGTCTGGGATTTCCAGCTGTCCAGCAGCTCAGTCTTTAGTTGCTGTCACAGTTCCATCAGGGATGTGATTGGCAAAAAACAAAAATCCAAGAGAGAGAAAAACAACAACCAAGTCTCAAAGTAGGAGTATTCATAGATACGATTATTGCAATTACAGTGTTTTCTTTTTATTCATCAGGCTACTGTTGGATGCCTGCTTTCTTCTCGGTTTGATGCAAACCTGAATACCACAGGGATTTATTATAATTCCATATGCATTATGAACTCCAGATGCTGGGTAAGCTAAATGTCTCATAGCGTAGTCTGCTCTAGAAGCTTTAGTCAGGCATTCAACCAGAGGGGAAAAGGAAGTACTTTATGGTATATATAATTCAATCAGTGATTCCTCCCTGTAGAAAAGGGCTATGAGCCATCCTAACTAAAACTATTACACACTTCTATAGTGACTAACACAGGGGCAAACAAATATTGAGAAAATCTGAAACAAGTTTTAATTTCATTTTTACAAATCAAAATGTCAAAAATCAGGTCCACATGTCCCAAGACATAATATTATATTCAGAATTCCTAAAAGAAATTAGAATTTTTGTGGTAAAATTGAAATTTTAACATGGAAAATTTTACATTATAAATAGTTTGAGCAGAAATTTTGCAAAAGTTCAGCAAGGTTTTTTTTGACAACCTTTCAAATCACTGTCAGCTATCAATGCCTTTAGTGAACTACTCTGATAGCAGTGATGTTAAAAAGAGAGCATTTACAGATTAACTACTCTTAGATCTCATTCTGTCCCTTCTAACGTTCTTCATTCATCATGAAGTTAATGAAGTGTTATTAATGATTTTCTCCAGTCTTTACAATTGACACTGTACCTCAAATTGGCTCAGCTTAGAGAAAGTGAGACATTTCTCATCTTGTATCTCCCTGGTGATGTAAACTGGCAGAGAGATAGCAGCGTATCTTAAATGTGTTACTGCTAAATACCCAAATCTTTGGATACAAATTAGTCAGCGTTGACATAACATTACTAAATCACTCATCTTTAGAATTCCACTGTATTATGTTGTGGTGAGTTATTAGCAGTGGATACCATGAGTAAGGAACCATTCCTATTATTCCTCTGAAATTATATCCATATTGTCTATTAAAATTGCCATACTGCAACTGCCATATTAGAGTATTATAGTATAAACGTAGTAATTTTTGAAAAGTAAGGTAGATTGTACTTCAAATTTAAGAAGAGGCACCAGTTTATGTGTATCAATGGAAAGGGACTATGGATGAAAATGGTGGTATAGAGAACTAAAGGTTAATGGAGACAGTGAAAGTGGAATCTATATTTATGCAACAACATGCAAGTATCTTCCAGCAAGTGCCCCAGTGGCTCCACACATTCAGAATCAGGATACACAAGAGGAAGAAGGGAATAGTTAGAAAGTAAGGAAGAGGGAAGTATGACAGTTGAATTAGGTGAGACCTATGGTAAAAGGAGGTAAGCAGTAGGCTAGGAATTGAGGAAGAATTAGTTAATGAAGAGGAGACAGCTGTAGAGGCCAGAATCATTTAACTTCTGACAGTTCCAGACTATTCAATGTTCCAATCTTGCCTTCCTGATTTTTAAAATCCTATCTCTGCTTTCAGTTCCTTTCACAGTGCTACTGATATTCCAAATAACAAGGCTTTTTTATGCTTTAAAAAAGCAGCAGACTCTACTTTTTATTGCACAGTACTTAAGTTATCATTATGTCAGGATTATGATAAGAGGCTGACTTGATTTATGTAAAAATAATACCTTTTTTTTGTACCTCAAAGACAGCTACAGAACACTAAGGGAAACATACAGATGAGGACCCAGAATCAGCAGGATAATGATCTACTTTCCCTGCATCTTTGGCAATTTGAGGTACACGCTACAGAAATATTTTTATATGCATAATTATTTCAAACTCTTGTACATTGCACCATCTGGACTAGAGTTTTTTTCCAGATCACTTCTTGATCTGTACAAAATATCACATAGTATCACTGCCTATTTGCAAATAGTGGTTATATTTTAGCTCATTCTTTTGCAAGAAAGATGTTTACATGAATATGTATACTTACATGCATAGCTATTTCCTGTTAGTGGCATCAATACTATAGGTTAATTGATACTATAAAAGAAGGTATTTTTTCTCAACTTTAACAGATGTAGCCGGCTTTTTCAGAAGTAGTCTCAGTGGAAAACACATTCTGGAAGTCTTTAAAGCCCTCTTTCTAAAAAGACAGGAGGAACCTTTGGTAGGAGAGTGATCCCAAGTATTCAGTTCTCTCTTTTGTTTTTAAAGTCAAGAGCTCAATAAATCAAGTCAGGAGTTCTTCAGTTTTGGAACTTGTTTTTTTTTTCTCTTTGCTTGTAAGAAAGAGCTTGGCTGTACTACACACTTAAAACACATGCACACAGATGTGCACAAATATCTCTCCCCTTAACTTTCCTTCCCAAGTAATTAAAACCAAGATCAACAAAGTTGAACCGTAGAACATGACGGTTCTTTAATTTCTAACTTATAGACTGGATGATCTTCAAGATTTTTACAAGTTTCTCAACAAAATAAGGAAGGAATAAGTATTTAGTTCTTCCCTGCACTACTCGCGATAGAACAGCTTTTTGATCTTTAGCCAGATATTGGAGCTGCATGTGATTACTCAGTATTTCTCACTGAGCAAGAGCTAAGGGCATTGGATAAAATTACCAGGAACCAGCCCAGGAAAAACAAAAGGTATGTTTCACATAATGCTTAGCTAAACTGTAGAAATCATTAGTACAGAATGTTGTGAATGACAACAGTTCATAAGGATTCAAAAGTGATCAGGTGTTCCAGTGGAAGCTGGTTTACACAAAGTCCTGGGTATACTACAGAAACAATCTTGCCCTTGATAACACTCCTCTGCCAAATGTCTACTATTGGCCATTTTGGAACAAGGAGATAGGGCTAACAGCATTTTTCACATCAAAATGGTCATCTCTATAATATGTTGCATGCTCACCAACTGGTACGCAGAGTAAGTTGTTCCAGTTTCTGACACACGTGATCTCTTAATGATCATGCCAAACAGAATGTTATTCGGTGCAGTTTATAAAACATTTGAGTAACCCTAGCATTCTTGGGGATTAAAAGCACTATCAGCTCCTTCACTCCTAATATTAAAATACTCATTCTACTAAAATTTCAGGGATAGTTATTTTTCACATGGAGCACTTTGCTTTTTGTCTTTTGAAAAGACAGTTGTTCTCTCAGTTTCAGATGACCCCTTTGAGCATAATGAGAACATTATAGGACTTTGAAGGCTTGAAACCACTGCTTGTTGCTATGCTGTAATAAATGATCATATCAGTACATTGTCACAACATTCTTTTACCGTGAATAATTTTGCACTTATCGTTTACATCATTTAATCTTAACATTCATTCAAATACATAATTTAATAAAAGTGTTTTTCACACGTAGTCTTTCTATTTGACTCAAAGAAGCTTAAGACTTCAGAAGTAAAGTGTGTATAATATAACTCTTTGGTGATTCAGACCCAGAGAAACCAGATGCAATCCTTTCATTTCAATTAAATTGTACAGTCTTCTGTCAGGTGTGTCATTGAACTGTACATGCTCTTAAAAAAGAAAAAAAAAAAGTGTGCCATATTCCCTGTGTTTACAGAATCAAAGAACATTTCAGGTTGGAAGGAACCTCTGGAGGTCACCTGTCCATCCCCCTAATCAAGCAGGGCCACCTAGAACCAGTTGCCCGGGACCGTGTCCAGACAGCATTTGAATACTTATTTCCAAGGATGGAAGCTCCACAAGATCACTACGCAGCATATATCCATGCTCGGTCACCCTCACAGTAAAAAAGTGCTTCCTGATGTTCAGACAGAACTTCCTGTGTTGCAGTTTGTACGCATTGCCTCTCATCCTGTCACCGGGCACCACTGAAAAGCACCTGGCTCTGTTTTCTTTACACCCTCCCTTCAGGTATTTATAGACATTGATGAGAACCCCCGGCTCCAAGCCTCCTTTTCTCCAGGTTAAACAGTCGCAACTCTCTCAGTCTGTCTTCATATGAAATGTGCTCCAGTCCCTTAATCACCTTAGTAAGCCTTCGCTGGACTCTCTCCAATAGCTCCAGTGCTGAGTAGAGGGGAAGGATCACGTCCCTTGACCACTTGGCAATGATCCTCTCAATGCAGCCCAGGATATCATTGGCATTTTTTGCTATGAGTGCACATCATTGGCTCATGTTCTACTTGTCTACCAGGACCCCCCAGGTCTTTTTCTGCAAAGCTGCTTTCCACCCATGTGCCCCTCAGCATACACTGGTGCATGGGGTTTTTTCTCTCTATGTCCAGGACTTTGCTCTTGCCCTTCATTGAACTTCATGAGGCTCCTCTCAGCCCATTTCTCCAGACTGTGGACGTCCTTCTGGAGGTCCACAGAAGGACCAGCTGTTCTCTCACATGACGAGCTACCCCATAACCTCATCTTTCCTAAAAAGCCTGTATCGCTCCATTGCAACACTCCAGTCAAGGCAGACATGCCACCATGTCTTTGTGATTCCCAACAGGATTGTAGCCCTGCAGCTGCACACAAATGTCTAATTTGTGTTCATTCCTCATATTGCCAGAATTGTAGTGTACGTGCACTTCAGAGTGTTGCAAGACAACAGCAACATTCATTGTATCATCTTCTCCAACTTAGAAAACTCCAGCTACCTTCACAGTAATCAGATAAGTTTCATACTTGATTTTTACTCTTGTTGCTGAAGAACTATTTTTTGGCCTAGAAGTGTTTTATATTTCTTATTGTATTTTATCTTCACCCATAAACCTCTTTGGTTCAAAACCTTCGTTAACCTGTTTTTGCATTTCTTCCCCATGCAAAGGTGCTTAAATTTAAGTAGAGTACAGCAAAGAAGAACACATTCTAGTGCCAAGACAACTTGGAAAGGTAAGGTATAACAAAGAACTTGGAGGTTTTAAAAAAGTTTGCTACCATGCTAAAAAATCCTTAAACTTTGCCTTTACAAAAACAAAATAGAGGGATCATCTCCACCTTCTATCTCTGAAAACTGTTAAATGGAAACAAGCAGAGTTCTTAGGTCTCTAATGTTATAACAATATAAAGCAGTGGATAATCATATTCATACCAAATGCTTTTTTTTAGTAATTTTGCTCCTTAATATGTTTCAGCTGGCTCCATGGTACTCATATATTAATCAGAATTTATTGTTATAACATGATACAAATAAGAACATAGTTTTATTTATTGTTATTTTCATTCCTGTGCGGTCCTTTTAGAAGACTGAACCTTCCGGGAAGAATGTTGAAACATTTGCCTTCTTCGTAGCTGGACACTTTTCTTGAAAGTTTTGGCCCCCAAATCTCAGCATCAGGTTGCCTTGCAGTCCTTGTTGTTCTGGATACCATGAGACATGGCCATACATGGGAATCTTCTCCACTATTTTTAGGTGAGAAGTCTGCACCCCTTTGGGTTTAGGTGTTGTGATAATGCGTTGCTCATTAATTAGTTGTTAGGCAGCTTGCTATAGTTGTCTCTCTGTAGGCATGAAAGCAGTGTTGGTAAAGAAATACAATTTGTTCCAAGCATAGCTTTCTGTCTTAGCAACCAAAGCCTGCCATCACATTTCTTCTCATTTTGAAGTCTCATTGTGAGATTTTTCAGGAATCAAAACTACACCTTCAGAGCTCTCTGTGGCCTGGCTTAAGCTGTCTTTGGGATTATCTCTTCTTGTGAAATCCTGACTGCTGACAACAGGTACATTCAAATGGAAAAGGAATATCATCTGCCTCAGGAATAAATCCCATATGTATTCAAAAGACAGCTTTCTCTGAGCCTATCAATCAGCAAGTCATGTAGGAGACAATTCAGACATCACTAAGTAAACATGATGACATGCTCTGTGCTGAAAATATTGATGTTGAATATTCAATATGTAATGAAATAACAGAAAAATAGTTGTTTGGACTGATTTAAACACCTGTAACCAGAATCTTTCCCAGAAAGGAAAGTGAGCTACACATTGTGTAGTTTTATAGAGATGTTTAGATATAACATCTGCCTATGTCTTTTGGAAACGTCTGGAAAAGCAGAGGAATTGTAGGAAAGTGAGAAACCAGCCATGTGTTGCTGCTTTCTTCTCTTGTTAGACTCAATAGATACTAAAGCAAAGGGTTGCAGACAGCCAGTGCATCTTCATGTAAAGCAGTTTGTATAATTGTTTTTCCCCCCTTAGTTTTGCAAGGTTTCATGGGGGAGGAGAGGGGTGGTTATTCAATGAGTTGAGAGGATGAATGGGATCACCAAGAGTTCCTAGGAACTTTGGTTTCAGAAAAAACAGCCATCATTTAAAAAGCCTTCCTTGCATTATATGTTTTTTACTGATACTTCTGTTTGCTTCATGTTCTAGGAGAACATTTTGTTTCTTACTGGCTTACAGACTGTTCTGGAAACGAAGACAAAAGGCCAAAAGATCACCAGAATATTTCTGCTTTTAATGAAAAATTATATTTTGCTCTGGAGTATCTGACAAGTGCGTAAGATAATGCAGATCACGAATTTGGTTTTTTTTTCCTCTGAAAGAGCCTGGCATTTCTATCTCAGAAACAAAATGTGCATGAATGCTTGAGTGCAGTGATACTACATTTAATGGAATCATAGAGAACAGAGTTGTAATGTTGGTGGATTAGACAGAATAGTTTCATTTTCCTTAGGTTTATCTATTAGAAAAGTAAAAACTTGAAAAATTCTTATTTCTAAATAATAATTATTTTAAAATAATTTTAAATAATAAAATAAAACTTCTCATTTACAGCAACATTTTACCATTAAAATATCTGGATTGCAGTAGTTGAACATATCCATGAACATATCCAGCAGAATGCAACCATGCTGACCCAGTATATCATACCATCCAAGAAGAAAAGGATACCTGAAGATAACAGCTACTTGAATTAAATTTAAGTGAGGGCATCTGGGTTCCAACAATGGAGAACTAGATTGACCATGGGTCTAAACTTGCTAAGGCATAATTTTAAGGCATAGTGCTCTACAGCTGGTGCCAAAAACTAGTTCTGTACAATATGTTTACTTGTTGTAGATAAAATCAACTCTTTCTTTAACTTGTTTCCTTTTTTTTTAAGGACATGTTTGCTAGAATTAAAGTGATCTGCTGACAGATATTTAACTAAGCAGTACCGAATGCCATTCAAATGTCCCCTCACTCATTTAGAGCAGATGGTTAAGGAAGTTATTCCTTACTACTTCTTAGTGGTGAACTGTGAGCATTTGGCTTAAACTCAGTGACTGTATCAGCATGACTAATTCCCAAGATTCAGAATTGTGAACAGTCTCCTTTGTGTAACGGAACATATTTTATTTGCCCATATCATATTTCAGACAGAACATATAACAGAGTGACTGATGTGTGCATCATTAAGTCCCAATACCATACTAAACTGATGAAACTGGTACACACGAGATCCTTAGACCTTAACTGCATAGTTGGCCAAGCAGTAGCAGAAAACTTCCAATTGAGGCAACAAGAGAAGTGACTGAGAACCTAAGGAAAGCCAGCAGCGGAGCTTTGTGATATAACATACTACAAAGTACCTAAATTCTCAAAATCAGCAGAGTTGAATCTTATATTAACCTGACTTCTAGGGTGCAATGCCAATTTTTTCTACTAAGAATACTTTCAAAATCATGTTAGAACACATATCTAATATAAGGACCTTCAGTTTCTTTGCTCCTTTTTTCTTAAGTATAGGGTCCCAGGTCGTTACAGGTGTATACAAGTCTGGGAAGATATCAGCAGTTCCAAGCATTTCTGGCTAGAAAATTAGTCAGACTAGAGGAATAAATCCAAAGATAAGTAACCCATGCTTCAACATCTATTCAATCTTTCAGGAGGTTTTTTTTTTTTGTTTGGTTGGTTGTTTGGTTGTTGTTGTTGTTTTTTAAGTAATAATATGAAAATGGTAAGCCTTTTTGCTACTGAAACAACTTTGGGTGTACTGTGAACCAAACATGTCTTTTTAAACAAATACAACCTGGAACATTTATCAAATGTTTATGTTTTCCATACTAAAGCCTCAAAAAAGTACAGAATATATTTGTATTTGTTGACATATATAAAAATATTTTTTAATTCTCTAATATTTTCTCTGATATTTGATTAATATGTATCACATATGTATCCTGTGTATATAACATATGTTTATGACTGCGCATCCTATATATGACTCTGAGAAAACATAGATTCCTTTAAAATGGGGGTAAAAATATTCACTAGACTTTCCTTTCAGAGTTCTTACAGAAAAATTGCAGCTTTTGAGCATACAGTTGGGGTTGAATTTCCTGACTACTTTCTGAGAAGTTTGTTAAAAAAATGAAATCTCTCATTTCACCCCTAAAATAGTGTCATTTTTATTTTAATTTCATGTAGATACTATAGCAAAGAATTGTTACTAGATACATGAAAACTAAAACATAATATATAGATAATTCCACATTAATTTCTTCATTTGTATGAAGTCACAACTCTATTAGGTAGCTTAGTCATTAATGTCACATATTTGTAGTGGGAAATTTGATCACAAAATTCAGACCAGAAGAATGTGGCCCGTGTCATCTATTGCTATCACACAAGGCATATTCTTAAACTAAGAAAATACTGTCAATTAAATCAATGTTTTCAAGATACCAATTTTATCAAAATAAAATCTCCGTACTGTAACCCAATGATGTACTGTAATGTAACCCTTTCCATGTGTTTTTTTGTCTTACTGATAAGAAAATAAAAAACCCCATCTTTCCGTATGTTCTTCATAGAATCTTCAGATAATATTTACAATGAAAGGTCTTTTTTTTTTAAGAGGACATAATGCAGGAAGTCTGTGTGCCATTGGTGAAGTGGATTTAACCCCATAAAAGCTGGTATAAAGAGAGAGACATCAGTGTGAGAATGATCTCATAGGAGCTACTACATCCCTACTTTGAACATTTTTAAGCCCTAAAGCAGTGGTATCATATACTTAGAGGGAAAACTTCATTTCTGCAGCTTGCTTTGCTTTGATTATTTCCACAGGCACACTCAACCTGTAGAAAGATACCAATTTCAAAGGGAAAAGAGGAAATTGGTGGAAAGGGAAATTCCCTCATTTTCAAATACATATACTAGCTTTTGGCAAAATGTTTCTGCACTGCTGAATGTTTTTTATTGTACGTGGATATACAGAGAGCAGGGAGCTTGATAGGAGGAAGAGTGGATTTTTCAGGAGCTGCATTAGGAGAGTGCATACAGGTTGACTGTAATTTCAACTCTCATTGGTGGACTAAGATTAAAGTATCTGTCTGGAGTGATGGTCTGTCAGAAAACGTAGTGTAAATGGGGTGATTGCATTTGGACATAGCACTTTTTTCCTGAATAAGCCTTGATAAATGGTTTACACTGCAAGGTTAGAAGAGATGAAACCTATCCTTGGACACTTCTGACAAACTGGATTCACACAGAGTAGGTGAGGCTTTAGGTTGCTTAAAAATGATAGAATAGAAATGTTTTGTGCTGGCTTATTACTTAGGACGGGGATAGGTTCCTCTAGAGCTATACATCTTGTTTTCTTCTGCTTGTTTTACGCTTATCATTTATGTTCCTTCCAAAAATAGATTGCTTTGACCTGCACTCACATGATTAACGTGTAGGTCACTTCCTCACGACACACTGTATTTAGTTCACAGGATAGCTTATTTTTGTAGAAAAGACTATAAGTATATACAATGCTGTATATTGTTATTAAATTCAGAATAATGTAAACATAATGCTTAATGGAATTTCACATTAATTATTTTTAAGTAGAATGCTTAAAATGGCCATATTTTTATTCCTGATGTTAAACTGCAGGCAAATAATGTTCAAAACTATTTTCAATCCCACTGAATTGAATCATTGACACCAAAAAGATGGTAGCTCACCAGTGAGATGTCAGATGCTATATGAAAACAAAATTTTTTAAAAAGAGCAAACCTTGGATTATTTTTTTCTTGTAAAATTATACAATTTTCAATTTAAAATAAAATGGATGTAGGTCATGGAGATTTCACTCCTTGACACTTTACACTATTTTGTTTCTGTCTTTTCCCAGCTACACAAAATCTGATTGACTCTATGCCCTGCTTTGAGATGCTGCCAGTAATATTGCATTTGATAGCCTTCTCCATTAGACGGAAATAATGGTAATGTTAATATACGAAAATAAATCACAGTCAGTGTAAGGTCTTTGTGGCAGCAGGAAAAAACCTTTAGATAATAGTAGTGGAATTTTTTGCCTTTATGACTGAAACAAATTAAGCTTGAGTGCAAGATCCTTTAAGATCAGTCATCATGTTATTGCAAGGAATTGCAGTAAAAAGAACATGTATCAGCTTGTAGTTTCTCAAGATGCCTGCACTGCTTAACCATCAAAGATTAGACTTAGGTTTTCCTGGCACCCTTACTGTGGCATCCTCTGGCTTTTATTCGTCAGACCTTTGTTAACATTTTCAGGAGTTTTCGTATTTAATTTGGCTGTGAGTGAACGTGTTATTGAATTATTAACACGTTGCTCTTCTGAACAGCAAGTTCCTGTTCGCTCTAGGTTAACATTACCACTAGAGTAATAGTGCAAAAGTAATTATTAGGTTATTAATTTAACAAAGTCTTCATTTTAAATGTAATCTGGTTCCATTTCAAGAATGAAGTCATAGACTTGACACTTAATTTTAACATGGAAATAAAATACTATCATAAATCACAGGAAGTATAAATGCCAGGGGCTTGATAAAAGCTAACATTTTATTGTTATTAACATTTTTAGATAAACGAAGTTTTCAGCTCAGTATGGCTTTATAATGAAGTTTAAACAGTTTGATTTTTGATACATAGCCATATCTACAGGTATGACAGATTGCAGTTTCGGAACACTGGATATTTGCAGTAGGGATGGGGAGAAGGATCTGGGGATGAATTTGTTTAAGGCTCCATGCTGTGACTTATACATTAATCATGAAGCATCATGCTTATGCAAACGTGTAGCAGCCCAATTAGGCATACAGCATAGAACATTGGGAATAACATTATGAGCTACTGGGCCTCTGAAATATGATCCTCAGCCAAATATTCAAAAGCAAAGTAGATCTGAGACGCCTTTTTACTTTTGAAAACAGGTGTACAATTGTCTTCTAAGTGCTTATTTCATGCCTTCAACTTTAAAATAAAGCTTTATCCCCGTTGGCATGTTTTTCTCCTAGTCACTGAAGAGTAGCTGTGGATATTCTGAATCACTGACAAGAAAATAAAATGTTCATTCAGAGCACAGACGTGCTGAGAATGTTGAGAATCCTTTAATATTTGGAGAATTTTCGCTGTGTGTTTTGAACATTCTGCCTTCTCAAAATATTGAGGCTGGATTTGGCACTTTAATCATTATTGCTACGGCATGCGATTAATCAAAATATTCTGATTTGAATTCTGAAAATTCAATGGCTTAAATGCAAATATCCAGAATATTAAGCATTCCACAAGGTTTCGTTACACAGACTAATTCATACTCTTGTCCAAAAATTTCTCTTTAGCAAAATTACCAGCATGTGTTTCCTTCTTCCATGGAAGTTTGTCAGGTTTTCTTCACATTTATTAGTAGGATTGGGCAAAGATTAAACAGTAATTTACTTACCTTTTTGAAGCTGCTATATAGAAAAAGAAATTAGTACTTACAGTCAAAATCACTAGTGGCATGGTAAACACAGAACAAACTCTTTCATGATTAAACAGTCCTGAAATATTGGTACCTTTCACTAAATAGACTCATCTTGTTTGTTGGGGTTTTGCCATTTGGTCCATGCATTCTTCTCTTGTTCAGAGATTAGTGTGTAGATCAAATTTTTTCTGTACATAGTAGTGAAATACATGGTGCTGTTTACGTGTACAAGAATAATAGTCCCTGACAACAAAACCAAATGTCTGGACATTGTCACAGAAAAAGAGGATGATGACCTTTCAACAAAGGTGCCAAAATGCCCAGAAGTATCTGAAGATGCCCCCTGCTGTGGTGACTCATGATGCACTGAGATTCTAGTGAAAATTGGTGTTCCAGCTGCAGCAGAGCATCAGTGGGAACCAAACTGTGCACATTTTATGTGGAAGGTAAAGGAGTTCTCCCTCTTAAAAGATATGAGAGAGAGTATGGGAGTGACACATTTTGTGATTTTTAAGTTGCAGAGGACACATCACAAGCACAAATATAGGCTGGGCAGAGAATGGATTGAGGAGAGCCCTGAGGAGAAATACTTGCGGGTGTTGGTTGATGAGAAGCTCAACATAAGCCAGCAATATGCACTTGCAGCCCAGAAAGCCAACTGCATCCTTCAAAAGAAGTGTGGCCAGCAGGTTGAAGGAAGTGGTTCTGCCCTCTACTCTACTCTCTTGTGAATCCACCTGGAGTACTGAGTCCAGCTCTGGAGCTCCCAACATAAGAAGGACATGGACCTGTTGGAGTGAGTCCAGAGGATGGCCATGAAGACCATCAGAGGGTTGGAGTACCTCTCCTATGTGGACAGTCTGAGAGAGTTGGGGTTGTTCAGCTTGAAGAAGAGAAGGCTCTAGGGAGACCTTATAGCAGCCTTCTGGTCTGCAGGGGGTCTACAGGAAAGCTGGAGACGAACTCTTTATCAGGTAGTGTAATGATAGGACGAGGGGTAATGGTTTTAAACTGGAAGAGAGTAGATTTAGGTTAGATATTAGGGAGAAATTCTTTGTTGTGAGGGGTGGTGAGGCACTGGAACAGGCTGCCCAGAGAGGTTGTGGATGCCCCATCCCTGGAGGTGTTGAAGGCCAGGTTGGATGGGGCTTTGAGTAACCTGGTCTAGTGGAAGTTGTCCCTGTGGGGTTTGAACTAACTGATCCTTAAGGTCCCTTCCAACTCTAACTATTCTATGATTCTATAATCTGAATATCATATCACAGGATGATGAGAAGGCTGACAGTCTTTCTCCTGTCCAGTGTGGGGATTGTTGGAGCCCCTTACAAGGAAAAGTATTTTTGCTGTATTTTATGATCATATGAGTACTCTTCCTGAATAATCCTTTGTTCTGGGAACACATCAAGAAAATGATAGGAAAATATATTTAACATTATTAATGATTGGTATAGGGACTTTATAGAAGGCCATAGGTCCATAGCCCAAGTAACTTCTGGATAGCAATTTGAGAGAATGCAGACCTCCGCCAGTTAAGCAGTCTTCCCATATGCCACCAAAATAAATAGAAAACAGCAAGGGTGAAATTCCAGAATTTTGAAGATTACAGAATAATTTCTATCAACTCCACACTTTACCTCAGATGCTCAACTATCTAAAATTACTAAAGTTGATTTTTTATTTGGCTAAGGTCAGTATTTGTTGTGTAAAAACACTTGCTATAATTAGGAGAGGGAATTAAAAGTGAACTCTGAGGTGAAGTGACCACCTTTGCTCATACATGAACATCAAGTTTTTCCAGCATGATTGTTGTAGGCAGGTCTAAACAGATAAAAGCTAAAACAGCAAAAAACCAACCCCTGTACTAATTTTTTCATTGTAAAATATTTGTATGCATTTTCCCAGTTCTGATAGTCACCTAAACAAACAAGTCAGACATCTAAATTTCTGTTTGTTTCTTCTGTATGCCAAACACTCCTCCTCTCTAGAAGATTGAAATTAAGAAATTTAGGAAATTGAAATTTAAGAAATGTTGAAATCAAAGCATCCCCAAGTGCACAAGCTCTTTATATATGTATATACATGTGTGTATATGTATTCACTTACATACTGTATGCTTGATTTTGGGAAAAAATCATAAAGGAAAAATGTGAAAAAATAAAATGTTGCTGAACCTCAATGCACTGTACTAGACATGTCAAA
Source organism: Charadrius vociferus (assembly GCF_000708025.1). Lineage (NCBI taxonomy): Eukaryota > Metazoa > Chordata > Aves > Charadriiformes > Charadriidae > Charadrius > Charadrius vociferus. The sequence goes on along the minus strand of NW_009648876.1, from coordinate 3,228,585 downwards.
TATTTGAGGAGACAGATGTATTTTTCCAGAACATTCTTTAAATAAGAGAAAAAATAGTGCTGATAGGGTTACTCACTTGAGAGAAACTGCAGTTGAAGAGGGAATGTACACAGTGCCAACAGAGAGTAAAACAGAGATGTAACTTTTAAAAGAGCTTGTACAAGCATCCATGAGTCCCTTCAGGAAATCTTAAAAAACCTATTAATGAAAAGAATTCTTATCTTTGCCTTTTTGCAGTTTTTAGTCACAGTTTCATAAAAATAGTATCTTTGTCAGTCAGGTGGTTACTGCCTATGACAAACAATACTACTTCTTTTGGAAGAAAATCCCACTCATTCATTATTGAAAACATGTGACATCATTAAGCATCACTATCTATACACATAGTGGTCAACAGTATCAAGACTGAAACCCCTTTAGCATTAAAGGGGTTTATAAGCTTTATAAGGGGTTTACAGTGCTTTATAAGCATTCTGAAATCTTTCATTTACTTATTTACCTTTAGTTCAATCATTATCTTCTGCTCTGACAATTACTGCAGTGCCCAAAATCTGTTTCTTCACTTCTCATCTTCCCATTTAAGCTTTTGGTGAAGAAAAATACTCCCTATTTTCCTCTGGGATCTGAAGGCAGTCAGTGAGTGCTTATGGCAGGCAGGAACTCTGGCTTTTGGTGCAGGTCTGGATGTGATGAGGGAAGAACCTCCCGTACAGCTTGAGGGAACAATTTACGAAGACATCTCTTAAGTTTCAGCTCTGGCCTGCCTGCAGCAGGGTGAACTTTCAGGAACTGTGGAGAGTAATGAGGCAAACAGGTGAGTTCCACAAAGACAATCACTATCTCTAAATTAGCAGAGTGAAATCTTGAATTTCCACTGTGCCAAGAAAATCATACTTTCCTCTTGATTTTGCAGGATGAGCAAGGAATATTGTGTATTGAAATTCACTTGAATTATTCTTAGCAGCTCTAGAGAAAAAAATCACTTTTAATTGACGAGAGTAATATTAAAATATCGCAGTAAGAAAATAAGGAACAATTACCATGTTAAAAAAAACATGTATTTTGACAAATCTTAGTATTATGACAAATCTTATACTTTCAAAACATAGAATAAGAAAACTTTTTGGCTTCACAGGCCTGACACTTAGTTACCTAATAAAGTTAAAATTAAGTTTGAAATCCTCTAACCTAAATAATAAAATAAAAATACTTATGGAACATCTTGGCTTTCTTGGGCAACATTTTGGTCTTCGCTATTGGAATCAACAAATAATATCTAGGATGAATATGGCTGGTAGAATATTTAATGATGAAAATGTTTTTTTCAGCCTTTGATTATGAAAGGACCTTCAGCCTTTGATTCTAAATGGAGAACCAAAGGAACATTAAAAATAATTCTTAAATAATTTCAATGAAAAAATGTTTTATCTTTTTCTAATAAAAATGAAGAGAAAATATGATAAAAACATATTTTTCCTGCCCTAAAAACTCTCTCTGAACAATACAGTAGTCTTTCTGCACAGACTTAATCATTACAGAATTTTATAAATTTGGGTTTATGAACAAGGCAAGAATATTTGAAAAAAAAAACCACCCTCTTTTGAATCAATCTAAAGTACTTTACTATTAAATGTAGAAAGACTCCCTTTTTCTTATTATCTTAGAAAAGTAAATTTCTTGAAAATTTTTTAGAAAAGTAAATAAACCCTATTCCAAACTGAAGAATACCAGCAGTAGGACTTTTGCTAGAAGCTTTAGTGTTATTTTTTGGGCTGAGGCTGTTGTTTTGGGTTTTTTTTTTACCTTAAAAGGAGTTTTGCATGTTCCTTGATGTTTAGAACAGTTTCCCTGAACTCACTTTCCCTGCCAGCCCTTGCATCTATGTTAAGATGATCTCCTTGGCTCCTCTGACTTGAAAGTGGACTACAACACCTTCTAGCAAGCTGACTTGAATCTTGTCTGACACATGGGCTTCAATCTTCACAAGAAATATATGCATCCAGCAGTAATGGCGTCTCAACTAAGCCTCTTGACAGCAAAGCAACACTTAGCTGACTGGAGACAGGATCAAAGTTCTTGAAACAGAATGATATTTTGAAAATGTTTTGTGAGTGTCAAAACATGTTCTTTTCTGAAATGCATGGCTGACTCCTCCAGTTCATCTCCACGTCCTTTAAAAATGTTTGTGTTTGTTCAATTTTATTTATTTTCTTGAAGCCCACTTCAAAAAGCAGTACAAGGTTTAACATTCATTATAATCCTATTATCTCTTTCAAAGTGCTGTTTTCTCAAGTGTATTAGCCTCTGACTTTTGAAGCTCTACTACATTTTAAAAAATGAGGTTCAAATGCCTGCATAGCAAGGAGGAGTTTTCAGAAAGTTCAGGCATTATTTGACAGGTATCTCAGGTTTCTCTCTGTGTATCTCTAGAAAGGAGACACGTGAAATATATGGACAACAAAATCTTATGATTTATAAGCTCACAAAATTTAGCTTTGCCCTGGGGAAGGGTAGACTCCCTAAGTTTCTGTATGTAAATAAAGAGAGATAATTTGCTTTATATACCATCTAATTTGTTTTGCATCTTCATCCCTTGCCATCTGCATCAGATAATCCTTGAATCCAGTCTGCAAAACTGCTATTGAGTTCTCCTATCCGTCAAAGTGTCCAGAGACCTCTGGCTTGCATTTTACAAAGCCCTCTCTGACCTTCCTATCCTCCTTATAACTTTATCTATCCTCAGGATCCTTTTCTTGTAAAATTCATTTTCTCATAACTGACAAGAAGCCCAGAACTTAATGTTTGTATAAATCTTCATAGTCTTTCCTTCTGTACTTGTGCCATCAGTTTGATGATAAAGGAAGCACACCTGTTTATTGTTGTAGCTCTTAGGTATATCCCTTGTCTTCTCGAAGACTGTGAAGAAATCAGCCCTCCTCAGGCCACTGAAATTTAGAAAACTTGTAAAAGAAGGTACAAACACCATGAGCTGATCAAGTGACTTCACAGAGATCTGTTCATTGGCTTCAGAGAAGCAAGGTAGCTTTGTAAGTCAAAAATTTCATTAATAATAAACTGCAGGAAAAGATCATTCTTCGTTTAATCAGTACAAATTTGCTCCCCAGTCTTCTAAAATCATCAGAAATGGTAGCTCTTTTTTAAACTAAGCCCTCTGAAACAGTGACAAAATTAATTTGCTCATGTTTACAAATTGTTTGCTAAGAATATATTCCCATGCAGTCCATTTTGTAAATATGTTCAAACTGTTTGTGTAACGGTGAACAGAGCTGACATTTTAATTTGTTTAGAAAGTCATGTACAATGTTTGCTCATTTGTGACTAGTTTCTAAAACCTTGGCATGAGTTTAAAATATATTAGTTCAACTTTTACAGAAGTCTGCCTGAGTCACTTTTGCAGAATTATGTTACTCAAACTGCTTTTACTGCTCTCATAGATTACTGTCATTGTGGATTAAGTTTCTCTGGGTTTGAATGTACGATTGCCAATTGTCATAAATGCTGGGAATTAAACTTGTGTATTGAGTGGAAAATAGCTTCCTTACTAGGTGAACAGGTGAAGTAAGAGTGGGGAAAAAAAAGTGGACACTTAATAACTCTTGCTTTACTGACATGATATTCCCGCCCATAATTTAGTGACTTACGTGTTTTACCTCATTACACACTTCTAAAAAAAAAGGATTTTAATCTACAGGTTCTTCTTCTGACACAAGGTCATTTTAGTAGTTTAGCAGATGACCCTTATCTCCTGCAAGGTGTACATTGATCTGAACAGACGCAATGGCTTAGGTGTGAACTTGGAAGCCAAGTGGATTTCTTGAGGTGATCTATGCCCTCACATTTTTTGTTTCACATGGATAATTAATATAAACCTGTGCTGTGTAATTTATGTATTTTATTAAAAGGATAAGAAGGAAACATAAACCTATCTATATTCATGTAAATTTACTAAGATTTCACAAAACTAATTGATGATGGAAAAATGCAAATATCAAGTTAGAGTCATTGCATCTGCAAAGCAATAGGTGAAAAGATCAAAGCTCAAAATCATTACAATTGGTAAGCAATCAAATTATAAGATTAGAATTAAAAGGAATTGTTTTGTTTCAGTTTTGGGGAGAATTTAGAGAAGAAACTACATACTTGCATTTGGCTGGGGGAGACCTAGCTAGGTCAGAAAAGTTGTATGTGATCTTACATGGCTTATGCTTTTACCTTTTCCTGAAGGTTCATGCATCTTCTTGAACTCTTCTCATGTCACATGGTAAAGCATCTTGGCTTCTCTGAAAATGTATATCAGCTATGTATTTTGTCCTTAATTATTACTATTTAATGTTATTGACATTCTTTTTTATTATACTTTCCATGAAAATAAAATAAATTAAAAAAAAAAAAAAAAGTCCTGGCAGCCTTAATATTGAGCTACTGGCTTAATCACTCATAGTTGCAGTATTTGAATGCTACCATTTCATAACCAAAGAGAATTTACTGATCAATATGCTCTGAGGTCAGTGGTTTCTTCCAATAAACCATTTACATAGTTTCACAGAATCACAGAACATTCAGGGTTGGAAGGGACCTCTGGAGATCATCTAGTCCAACCCCCATGAGAGAAAGACTGGTGTCTTCTAAAGGCAACACCCCTCATAAAAAAAATAGGTTCCACAAACTGGCTCAGTTACTAACAGAAGACAGATACTAGTTTCCTTCTATTTATTATAGAATGAAGCGAGACAACTTGCGCTGAAGAGACAACTAACTTTTCAACAGCTAAAAGTCAGTGATGTAAGTCTCATTCCTATTGTCAGATACAGCTAAGGACTCAGAAACTTCAGGGCTTAACTCCATAGCTTAGCCTAAACCTGGGTACCAATAGGGTGCCACAGAACAGTTAGCCACTAAACAATGAGTAGATGAGTAAACAGCTAACAAAATCTCTAATGCTGATAATGGTCCATATACAGCTTCCTAGAGTCAGTTAGTGATCATATAAAACCATCCAGATATTGACAACTAGGTACTGTGTGTGTGAATCTGAGAAGACATCGGCAATCGGATTAATCTATCCTGAACATTCTCTTTTAATTAATCCTTATAATTTTGGTTTCTAAGAGATCAGCTCATTGCTTTGTTTTCTTGAAAACAAGTTTAAAGGTACAGATTATCACCTATATCATATGTGTAAAATGCTTACAGTTCTCTGGCTACAACAACCAGCCAGCAAAAAGAAGAGTGAGAGTCACCTCCTTTCTGTACCTACTGCCACATGGTTATCCTCTTCTCATTGCAGAGAATACAGCCCTTTTTTGCTGTTTCTTTTTCCTCCATAACCAGTGGACATTGATTTGTTTGATTCGATTTTGCAAAATACCAAGATTTATCTATATTAATAGAGAATATTGTAACCCAGGATACTGTTAACTCCATATCCCCATACCTTCAGTAAATGATTATCTCATTGAAGGTAAATTTGTTGTTGCTGCAGAGTCCAAGAGGAAAAGGACTAGAATGAGGACGCTGGCCAGGCTGCTAATTGCCAGGGTGCTAATCGGACCATCTCTGGAATGCTAGTGACAAGGTTTATAGATGCAAATAGTTTATTTCCCAAGAGGACTTAGAAAATAACTCTGCTCATCAGTAAAAGAGTGAGAACTGTTGTTTCAGAACAGTCTGCCTTTCTTTCAAGGAATCCCACCCTCATTCCCTCTTCCATGCAGCTTCTCCTTACCGTACCCTTACTCCTGTGGGTATTTCTTAGCTGTAAAGAAAGTTACTGTAAACGGACAGCCAGCTGTCTAGGATTACAAATTACAGCAGCATCCTTATTCTAACCAGAGGTCTCCTGCACTGGACAACCACTCATCATAGGCCCTGACAGTGCTGTTTCTTGGAGGTCTTTCAGTTTCAGTGTAGTGTCAAATGCTTGTAACACACTATGGAAGAGTGGATGCATCCTTCTAAGTATGCCTCACTGCACTGACATTTCCATTTTTGCATGTATTTTATGCTGTTATTTATGGTGTTCATTGAAAGACGTGTCAGCCTCTTCTTCCTACCTGATACTATTAGTATCCATAATTTACTCAAATAGGATCATTCACTGCAACTATATTAATTTATTTTACTTTCTTAAAGCCCAGTCCTGAAGGTAAAACTTCCTAGTTTGAAGTCAAATCATTCTTATCTGGGGCCAGATTTTGCTATTTCTATTTAGGTTACCTTGTGCTTTATCATCTCACCGTCTTCTGTTGATGGAGGGAGAAAAACAAATCTATGAAGTCTTAATAAAGAGGTCTGTCATCAAAAGAATACACTTCATCATGAAGCTGGCCATAATTAACAATTAAAATAGTGCAAGGATTGGTCTGTGTTTAAAATATGCTTGTCAGTAGTGTTTGCTGTGTTTAAAATATGCTTGTCAGTAGTAAACATTAACTGACTCCATTTGTAAAAAGTATGTAAAATACAATTTGGTGTTTACCCTCTCTCTGCATGCATAATTCCAATCCTCTGGTTTTACGACAGTAATGATACCCAGCATTGTCTGAGGAAAAGACCAACACATTCTTATAATCAAAATATATTTAGAAGGTTTAGCAAGATTCTTTTCTAAACATTTTTTTTTTTTTTGGTAACTGGAACGCTGCAAAATATTCCTGTGACCTTTCAGATGTGCAGCTTGCAAAGTCCCTGAAGTCATGCAGCAATAGCCATTGCACTGCTACAAATAGACTTTGCAATTATAGTGCTCTCTGTGTACACGATGCATTTGAACTGTTGTCAAATCTACCTCACAGTTTTCTAGAATGCCTGTAAAATCAGAGATGTTCCACAGTCCTGCAGTTGTTACTTAGATGTGTTTTTTTTCTTACAGTGCTAAATTAGTTGATTCTTAAAACACTGATTTAGGCCCTTAGGGCTGGACATTGATCTAACCCACGCTTGTTGAAAACTGAATTATAGATAAGCTCTCCCCCATACTAGAAGAGAACAGCTTAGATGTTCAAAGAAAAGTTGGTGATCTATCCATTTTGAAATTGAAAATTTTACTTCTTAGTACTCCTAGACTTGCATAATACTTAAGGCACTTTAAGTTGAACAAAGTTAGCAACAAAATTATTTGAGCAGGGTGTATTCTAAAGAATTCAGAATTACTTTTTACTGAATTTGTCATATTATTAATAATAGTAGTCTTGTTTCAGTTCTGAAAATCATACCTCGTATTCTATAAAACAAAACTGCCAGTCATGACTAAAGAAGTTTATTTGTCATTATAAATTTTCAATAACTGCAGGTACTTTGAAAATCACAAATAGGAAGAGTTTATTTTTTATGTTCCCTTTTTGGCCAGATTTGCAGCATATCCTTCATGTCATCATGCCATAGTTCTTCCAACAATAGAAGAATTAGGATGGGGTTTTTTTTGCAAGAAAACAAGTATTAGAGAGGGTAGCTGGATTCTTGCCTTTTTTCTTTAATCTACAGATTATGCTATGAATAGATCTACTGCAATATGGACAATCCCTGAAGGAGAGGGGAGACAGGGAAGGGGGCTGTTCTGTCACTGTTAGCTACTTCATGACCTCAGGTTAACATTACCAATATGCTAATTTCTGCACAATTAATTGATTATGTTGGGACTTTTAAGCAGAGTTTATGTGAAACAAAGACAATATCTTGGGGGACTGGGACTGGGCAGGCAAGTACAGTGTGCAAATGGAAAATAACATTGAATTTTTTTGGAAAGAAATGTGTGGAGCAATGATGCAGGTCAGTTTTTCTTCCCACAAGCAAAAAAGTCATATTCAAAGTCATGAATTTATAGGTAGCTGGACAATAATGTGTTTATCCTGTGGCTGTCATGATCAAGGACAACACTCCAGATTTGTGCATTCTTCCACTGATCTTTGATCACAGATTCATACTTCTACCCAAGGTTTTAGGTAGAGAAATCTCTAATAATAATTAGAAATTAACTGATTTGCTATATCATGTTGTTGGGCCTGTAGTCTAGAAATTAATGAGTACTTCTCAAAGTGAAATGCTCGCAGATAGATCTGCTAAGGTAATTTTTGAAACTATTTTAATAAATCAGAAAAAGGATCCAGTAACTGTATACGTTTTATCTATACAAAAAAGCTCATAAACTTCCCACTTATATTGGATTTATTATATTTCTCCAAAGCAATTTGAAAGGCACTGAATTATACTCCCTTTCAGGTTCTGAAAGAACTTTAGTAATAAAAGCAAAAAAGTTGCTGCTGAAATTCATTTTCTTATAGATTTATAGGAAAGCTGAAAACTGCTTTGATGTCTTTCACATTCCCTTGCCAATAAAAAAAAAAAAAAAAAAAAAAAGAAATGAAAAAAAAAAAAAAAACAGAAAGGAAAAAGAAAAAAGAACTTCTATTAAATTTAACAACACTCTCCTCCTCTCCCCCCACTTCAAAACTCATTTATCTTTTATGAGTCCTAGGCATCTTGCCATAATAAAACTGCATAATACTAGAATTCTATAATCATTTAGCAGTTTCTTCTTTTTTTTTACCCTATCAACTCACTGTGCCATTGACTCTGCCATTTAAGAGGTTAGTTTGAAGGGGTCAACACTTTAAACACTACAGCATGTAGTTCAACATTCAAAGCACTGAACTTGGACAATTAAAGTACCCAATTTTCAGAGGGACTGCTAGCTCCACTTGCTACTAATAACATTCCTTGCAGCTTAGCTTCACCTAAAAATAGCAACTGGGATTTCCATCTTTTCAGGAGTTGTAGGAAGAAGAGGAAATATATATTTTATATATATATATATATAAAAAACATATATTAGAAAATGTTTTAACAGGTTACACATTCTTGAATTCTGGCTTACAGATAGAGCTCAGAGGGTTGTGGTTAGTGGTGCAGAGTCTAGTTGGAGGTTAGTAACAAGTGGT
>NW_009648876.1:3127921-3219338 GCF_000708025.1 Charadrius vociferus | reverse complement strand
GGGGTGCATCAAGAAGAGTGTGGCCAGCAGGTTGAGGGAGGTCATCCTCCCCCTCTACTCTGCCCTGGTGAGGCCGCATCTGGAGTACTGCATCCAGTTCTGGGCTCCCCAGTTCAAGAAGGACAGAGAACTGCTGGAGAGGGTCCAGCAAAGGGCAACGAAGATGATTAGGGGACTGGAGCACCTTTCTTATGAGGAAAGGCTGAGGGACTTGGGACTCTTTAGTCTAGAGAAAAGAAGATTGAGGGGGGATCTTATTAATACTTACAAATACTTAATGGGAGGATGCCAGGGGGATGGGAGCAGTCTTTTTTCAGTGGCGCCCAGTGATAGGACGAGGGGTAACGGGCATAAACTTGAACATAGGAAGTTCCATCTTAACAAGAGAAGGAACTTCTTTACTTTGAGGGTAGTGGAGCACTGGAACAGGCTGCCCAGGGAGGTGGTGGAGTCTCCCACTCTGGAGACATTCAAAACCCGCCTGGACGCTGTCCTGTGCAACATGCTGTAGGTGACCCTGCTCTGGCAGGGGGGTTGGACTAGATGATCTCCAGAGGTCCCTTCCAACCCTAACCATTCTGTGATTCTGCGATTCTGTGAATTCAGTAGATTTATTTTTTTTTATTGATTTCCATGGGATGGTTTTCCAGGATGAACTTCTAGTGAATCAAAGAACTTTTTATTATACCTCTAATATTCGATAGGTCTTTCTCATTAGCGTGAATAATAACTGTACTGACATCTTAATTTTTTTCAGATTTCTGAGAAGACAAATCATGACATTTTTTAGCATCTAATCCTACTTTCTCTTCATTTAAAGGCATTGCATTGCCCTGAGAAGATGATCCAGTGAAGCCAAGGACAAAACTTGTTGATTTTATTTGTGTTGAACCAAACTATTAAAAGGGAGTTTTTTGTTCTGTTTTTGTTTGATTTATTTGTTTTTTAATGTAGGCATCTGTAATGAAAAGGCCTAGATCAGAGTATTATCCAGACCTCTTTTAAAAAGTCTGGAGAAAAAAAGGCATTTGGGGTGAATGTAAAGACATTTGGATCCTAGTGTAAAGAAGCAAAATATTTCCAGTGAACATTTCCCTGCAATTGCATTTTTTTCCAGGGACTACACCTGGAGTTAGATACTTATGCCTACACCATGGTGTTTAATGTTAGACAACATGAATCCTTCCCATATTGTCAGTTTCACTTTAACACGAACATGAGATTTTTGCCATTCATTTTAACTGAAGTACAGTATAATTAATTGAAAAGTTTGTAAGTAACATAAAAATCTGTATTCTAGACGGAAGTCTAAATGTAAATGATGCCTGCATTCATACCGCTCAAATGCTATTCAAAGGAAGCAAGAGCTACATCTGAAGGACATACTGGATACTGTCTTGGGAATTCTAAGCCGTAAATGTTACCATTTACATGATGAAATCCTGCGTTCATCAACTGAAGCTATACAGCAGAGTTAAATATGAAGAAGAAAATCATTAATATAATACAGAAAGAAACTTCAGATATACTTCTCTTGAAAATGCTGAATGTATAGTTTCAAAGGCACAATCAAGGCAGTGGCTGACAGAGTTAATCTCCGTTACCTGCTTCTTGTTGCACAGGTAAATAGAGGGAAAATGATAAATTAGAGATTGCAAACACTAATCTTTGGCACTTAACATCACAGAGCAGGAGAGGAGGTAAGGGAACAAGACTTTGGCGGGGATTCGGGTCTTCTGTGTAGATTTCTTCCTAAAGACATTAGTCTCTGAAGAAAACACCTTCTGTGCTCTAATCTGAGCCTTGGTTTTGTAAGTCAGCCCCCCAGCATGCACAAGGAACATGCTGACATTAATAGATGTTATGTAACTCAATTCGAATACTGACAGAAAATATATGTAGAAATTCTAAAGCACTTTCTTTAATACAGGGTATTTTTGAAATTTCTGCAGTATTTTATCTACAAAGTTCATAAAGTCTCTGTTTTAAAACCGTGAAAGTGAAGTCAATTAGTCGCAGGCTGCACTGCAGCATGTATTGAAAGAGAAATTAGATTTTATACCAATCTTTTTTCTTTGTCAGAGATTTGAGCAGTGATGGTAAATTTTCTCACAGAAAGAAGTTAACAGAAGTTTAAAGACGAAGTCTGGTCTGCAAATTAAGGTGCTAATCTGAGAAATATGATATCTAGGTTAAGTTCCCTGATGTGCTGTAGACTTTCTCTGTGACCTTGAACAAATTATTTAGTGGAATTTTTCTTGCCTACCTATAGTGGTCTAAATAACCAGACAGGCAGACCAATCAAGTTACCTAGAATAATCTAGATACATCTAATCACTGGAGGACAATGGAAGCAGGCAACTTCTTCCACCTATTTTAGGATAAGATGAATCACCTTCAGAGTTAATCTCTCTCTCCTACAAGTAGTCCGGACTAGATAATTAAAGTGTAGGTAAGACCTACCCCACTTTTAATCTTCCTATGCTTCAATTCTCCCCACACCTGTAAAATGAGCATAATGACATTTCCTTTCCCTTTTAGGCTATTACAAAGAGAGTAATGTGTGCAGCATTAAAATTATGTAAGAACAGGGTGATAAAAGAACCATGGACACATATAAAACTGACATGCTTGTCAGATAAAAAAATCCAAATTCTTTATAACTTGAGTCATAGTATTTTGCTAAACACAATTTTAATACTCTTAAAATCAACTTTAATCAGAATACTATCCTGATTACCATTTAGTTGGGTTCCTATTAGTCATTCAGAGACCAACACTTAGCACTAAATTTTTGAGGAGAAAATGAAAGACATGCTTTAAATAAATGCTAGTCAGCATTCAGGTGTTAGGAAATCTGATTTGTTATAGCCATTCACAGTACTTATCATTAGATACCATGCATGGTATCTAAACCTAGTTTTAGGTGCAACAGGTGCCTATCACTGAAAATATGACTTCTTTATTATAAATTATAGAAGAGACATGTCAGTCACGAGTCTCTGCCCTTTGCTTGGAAGGAAGTTAAATAATTCATTTTTCAGCAATAGACAACAAGGTTTCAGTTAACTGAAACCATAAGAAATTTCAGGCCAAGTCCTCAGCCAACTCTGTCAAAATGAAGTGATGTGTTGGTGATTTCTAGCAAGAAGAAAACTTCAGTGCAGTAGCCTATGAATTGAAACTTCAAAATATGTAGGGTTTTTTATTTGAACAGGCATCCTGTGAAATTTATTTATTGTCTTTTGAGTTTAGGGTGGTTTATATTCGCAGTGCAAAGCTATCAAGTCAATTTTACTGCTTTTTTTTTCACTGAGGGAATTCTCCTTTCTGTCAGAGGGACGTATTTAAGACTGCTATGTCTCTTGTGTGGGTAGAAAACCTCTTCTGGACAGCAAGTTCGTCAAGGTAGAATAGCTGTATTAGAGAAAGTTTCAAGGGTAAATGAAGGCTAGCACCTGTCTTTATCACTGAGGAACATGTAAGTCTGATAGGTAGTGGTTAGCTTTACTGCAGGACAGGATGACTTAGGAAAATTTCATTTTTTGGATGATTAGAATATCTTCTATCCAAGACTTTCCACTGTAGTCTTTTCAGTGAAAACATGTCATCCAGCACTGAGGTATTTATTCACTGATGGCATAAGTCTGTGTCTTCAAGAGATCCCAGAGAGGGGGTAGGCCTTTCCAATGGAAACTGAAAAAAATCAAGCCTGGGCTCTGAGTGGAAGCGAATTTACATGTTTTGTTTATTTATCTACTTTATATGGGTAAAAAAAAAAAAAAAAATCTTTTTCCTTTCCCCTTGCATACATGTCCTCATATTCAGGACATCTTTTTAAAGAAACATCAGTTTCAGGTCTCTCCAGAGCACATTGAAAAGTGCTTTGATAAGTCATTATTTCAATTGCTCTTGACTTGTTCTAGTTTTCAGATAATACTCTTCATTTTATTCTCACTGTGAGATGGATTCTTTCATCTTCAGGACTGATTTCAAAACACTCCTGTTTTCTATGGAAATTATATGATGGTTGTGAGGCTGCCTAATATGCATCTTCCAAATTATTTCCCTTATAACAATTAAAACACCCTAAATATTATAAATCCTGTGAATCACTGATAATTTGAAAGTTGCCATCAACTTTCTGCAACTAGGCAGTTGATTTCTCCAGTAAGTAGAATACAACATGGGTTTGATTTTAATTCTTTGAAGTGTTGTTCAGATAGTTCAAAAGACTGGAACTGTATTCACAGTTAGCATATTTTGGTTTGCAACAAGGAAGATTTTTCTTTAGAAACGGAAAACCAGTGTCAGAAGAGATGTATAAAATGACACCTTTACACTGAAGTATCTGTACACTGTAAATTGTACCTCCAGCTCTGTTCTGTAAGCCACTTATAACAGTTTGGATCCATTTAGGAATGTAGTCCTATACACCTTGTATCTGAAATTGTCCTTTAAATTATGGGAAGAACAACAGCCCTCAAAACACTGGTGTTGACTCCTTAGGTGGATTATCCTTTTTCCATAAACAGGAATAAAGAGGATGTGAATAAGCTTTAAATAACCTGAGGCAGAAGCTGCTATTTCCACATGCGTATTCCCTGATAACAACTTTCTGCTTCATGCTAACCCAGCAGCTGGAATAAAACTTACTATAATGAACTGTGGTCTCTCAGGAACGTTCAGCTTCTCAAGTCAATGGATTAATGTTATATAAATAACTTGATATTATTATTTAGTCAGTTTGTCCATATCAGTTTTCAGTACAGAATCATCTCTTGTCTAGTCTCCCTCCAGGCTGAGCCCACTAATATGTGCTGTATCTGGTTGTTGCTTGGATTCATTTTTATGCTTTGTATCTTTGTGCTATACCAAAGCAAAGCAAATTAGGCAAGATACAGCATGGATATTCCCAAAAGGAATACAAGCAAAATGAACTAACGTACTTTGCCAGCCTTACTGTAGTACTGCCAACATCAGCCATTCTGCTGGAGTAAGAATTTCCTACTATATTAAGGTAATGTCATCCTGATGAATATGTTGGTACAATAATCTTTATTTTTTATCTCCTTCATTCTTGTGCTCTGAATAGGTTTTGCAGCCAATACGCTTTTCTGCTGCAAACAAGAAACACTTCTCAGTTCCTCACTTCATTACTAATCCTATTTTTCCTAACTTCTCTAAATTTATATCGGTTTCTAAAATGCCTTTAGTCTATTTAGTATTGATTACATTTCTTAGTTAGGAAGGATTACAGCACAAGGTGGCACCTGCTATCACTTTCTGTGATATTTTTGTATTATCTCTTTTTGTGTTATCTAGGCTGAGTCAGCCCACAGTCAATGACAGCTGTCAGGAGCTAACATATTTGACCATTATTTACATGGAAATAGCATAAATTAGAGCAGCAAAATCCATCTCTGCTTTTCAGTTAAAACTCAGCCTGCTTTTACCAGCAGAGCATTGACTTTCCTGTGGCTCTAGCATATTGCTTTCCCCTTCCTTGATGCAACATTTCCTGCCCCAACATATAGCACAAATGTGGGCGAACCAGAAAACACCACGTGTGTTTAAGGCCCCCCAAAGCTTGTTTGATAAATATTTTGTAACCCTTTCTAGAAAACATGCTAGATTTACTATGTATAGAATTATATAAGGAAGGTTATTTTAAGCAGGATGTCTTCCTTTGCATTACAAGACCTTCTGCCTTTGTTGTTACTCCCTCTGCCATTCATATTCATAAGTAACATCACTGTATTTGTTAGCATATTAGTTAGAAATAATTAGTACTACTATGTGTACTGTGTTTTTAACAGAATTCATAAGTAAAATGAAAAAATTGCTGCTGAACAGAACAGTCAGCTTCCAAGCAGCCACCCTGCTAGTCTGCAAATCACCAGCATTATGGAAGCCACCTACCGCCCATCAGCCAGTACTAAGGATCCAATCTTTTCTAAGGGTAGTTACATAGAATACAACCATTCAAGCTGCAATTCTCCCCATATACCAACCTGCCTTTACCTATTTAATATGAATATTTTAGTGAAAATGCTACTGGGCTTGGTACTGCGTGCTCGGGAGCGCATCTCCATGACTGTCGTGGTTTGGCCTCAGCCAGCAACCAAGAACCATGCAGCCGCTTTGCGCAACTCCCACAGCCGTGGAAAAAGAAATCAACAGGGCAAAACTCGTGGGCTAAAATAATGCAATTTAACAGAACAACAAAAGGGAAGATAGAAACAAACCAACAACACCGATAAAGCGATATAAAGACGCAATTACAGAACCACCTCAACGCACACCAACCAGACCACCTACCCCACAGCCCACCCCAGAGTGGTGACTGCTCCCCTCTCCCGGCTACCGCCTCTTATAGCCCGGGATGGGTCACGTGGGGTGGAGTACCCGCCCCCTGCCGGCTCCGGGGGAGATTAACCCCATCCCTGCCGGAACCGGGACAATGTCTTACAGCAAATATGGAAAGAGACAAATTTGTGCTTGTGCTTTTCTGAATGTACTTGATCTCCAGAATCCCTCTCAAAATGTCTTTGTTCTTGTCTCGCTGCTTTTGCTGCAATTCACAGTATTTTGATTTTATGCTAATGCAAGGATGCAGAGGTTTTTTAACTCAGGTGACAAGGCATACACGGTCAAATTCCACATTTGAGAGAAATGGCTTGTCTCCTACCAGTAACTTTTGAATCCATACACTAGTTTGACAAGGAGGTTAAGGTCTCAAACACTATAAAATTTCCTAAGACTTTTATGAAATTAGGCAATCAGATATGGGAGAGAGACTTTATTAATGCCTTCACTGAGGGAGAGTTCTCGCACTCCAGAAATGTTGAAAATCAAGATTCATTGGCTCATGGAACGATTTCTTTGAAAATCTGGCTCTGAATCTCCTCAGTATCTCCTTACTCTTTGACAGGTGTCCAATGTTCTGCATGAAGATGTATCCTAGTGAAAGGAAACAATAACAGTGTTTTCATTTCAGTTGTTGCAATGTTGATGCTTGTTTTTATTCTCATAAGCAAATGTTTTCCTCTTGTTCTTTCCTAAACTGCCACGGGATAAAATAAAATAAATCTCTAAGAACAAAAAGAAAACAATAAAGCTCTTAAGAGGCTGTTTGGTTTCTGTTCAGACTCCTAACAGCTGCTTCATTCTTCTTCACTGGTTCCAGATTTAATAAGGCCATGTAAGTCTTTAAGAAAACATCAATTAAAAAGTTCCTTCTTTTTTTTTTTTTCTTTTAAAATGTATTTGGTTTCGTATTTTATTATCAAATCATCTTCTCCAGTTTTTCTTTGAGTATAATGCCTGAATTTCATATTTATAATTCCTAAAATTATTTTTAAAAAGAGAGAAAATAACATGAGGCTATATTGTCCATGAATAACAACACACAGCTCTTGTCCTGCATACTGACTTGACTCAAAATAAATCAATAAAACAAATAAATGTTAATTCTTGTGAAAAAATCAGAGTTTTGCAAAGCAACACTGATGAGAGACAGATCAAAATCTGGTCTATTCTGATCAAGTGTGTCTCTTTGTAAACAGTAATGAAACATTTGAATAAATGTCACTGTAAAAGTTTTCATGTTGTCTATTTTCTGAGTAGAAATATGTGATTCACTGACTTCTTACCTTAGAACTTTGCATTCGTTGGTGGGCTTTCCTTGCCTTTTACCCTACTTGACTTCTTTCAACTTTGTATGCCCTTATCTACCTTAGGGATCACATTGGTCTTAACAAAGTTGACATTGGCCTCTTGAGAGATCTGCCTGGTAGGGTTCCATGGGATAAAGCACTGGAGGGGTGCAGGGCCCAGTGAAGCTGGTTAATATTCAAGTATCACCTCCTCCAAGCTCAGGAGCATGTATCCCAACAATGAAGGAATCAGGCAAAAAAGCCAGGAGGCCTGCATGGATGAACAAGGAACTCCTGGACACATTCAAAAGCACAAAGGAGGCCTACAGAGGGTGGAAGCAAGGACAGGCAGCCTGGGAGGAATACTGAGAAACTGTTCAAGCAGCCATGGATCAGGTTAGGAAAGCTAAAGCTCAGATAGAATTAAACCTGGCCAGGGACATCAAGGGCAACAAGAAAAGCTTCTATAAGTATGTCAATGGTAAAAGGAAGACTGAGAAAGATGTGGGTCCTCTCCAGAAGGAAAGAGGAGACCTGGTCACCCAGGCCATGGACAAGCCTGAGATACTCAATGATTTTTTGCCTTGGTCTTCACCAATGAAGGCTCTAACCACACCGCTCAAGTCGCAGAAGGCAAAGGCAGGGACTGTGAGAATGAAGAACTGTCCACTGTAGGATCAAGTACAAGACCATCTAAGGAACCTGAAGGTGCACAAGTCCATGAGACCCGATGAAATCCATCCACGGGTCCTGAGGAAACTGGCAGATGAAGTTGCTAAGCTGCTTTCTATCATATTTGAAAAGTTGTGGCAGTCTGGTGAAGTTCTCACTGACTGGAAAAGGGGAATCATAACCCCCATTTTCAAAAAGGGTAAAAAAGGAGGACCCTGGGAACTACAGACTGGTCAGTCTCACCTCTGTGCCCAGCAAGATCATGGAGCAGATCCTCCTGGAAATTCTGCTAAGGCAGAGGAGGTGACTGGTAGCAGCCAACATGGCTTCACCAAGGGCAAATCATGCCTGACAAATGTGGTGGCCTTTTATGACAGGGTTACAGCATTGGTGGATAAGGACAGAGCAAGAGATGTCATCTACTTGGACTTATGCAAAGCATTTGACACTGTCCCAGACAACATCCAGGTCTCTAAACTGGAGAGACATGGATTTGATGGATGGACCACTTGGTGAATGAGGCACTGGCTAGTGGCTGCACTCAAAGGGTTGCAGTCAACAGTTTGATGTCAAAGTGGAAACCAGTGAGGAGCGGCGCTCCTCAGGGGTCAGCGCTGGGACCAGTGCTGTTCAACTTCTTTGTTGGTGACATGGCTGTTGGGACTGAGTGTACCCTCAGCAAGTTTGCCTATGACACCAAGCTGTGTGACCTGGTCAACACAGTGGAGGGACTTGGACAGGCTTGAGCAGTGGGTTTGGGCAAACCTCATGAAGTTCAATCATGCCAGATACAAGGTGCTGCACACGGGTCACAACAATCCTATGCACAAATACAGGCTGGATGGAGAATGGATTGACATCAGCCCTGGGGAAAAGGATTTGGGGGTGTTGGTTGATGAGAAGTTCAACGTGACCCAGCAATGTACACTCACAGCCCAGAAAGCCAACCACATCCTGGGCTGCATCAAAAGTCTGGCCAGCAGGTTGAGGGAAGTGATTCTGCCCCTCTACTCTGTTCTCATGAGACCCCACCTGGAGTACTGCATCCAGCTTTGGAGTCCCCTGTACAAGAAGGACATGGACCTGTTGAGCAGGTCCAGAGGAGGGCCACAAAGATGATCAGAGGGCTGGAACACCTCTCTTACGTGGACAGTCTGAGAGAGTTGGGGTTGTTCAGTCTGGAGAAGAGAAGGCTCCAGAGAGACCTTATAGCAGCCTTTCAGTATCTGAAGGGGTCCTACAAAAAAGACAGAGAGGGTCTTTTTATAAGGGGATGTAGTGATAGGACAAGGGGGTTTAGCTTCAAACTGGAAGAGGGTAGATTCAAGTTAGATAACAGGAAGAAGTTTTTCACTTTGAGGGTGGTGAGGCACTGGAACAGGTTGCCCAGGGAAGTTGTAGATGCCCCATCCCTGGAGGTGTTCAAGGCCAGGCTGGATGGGGCTTTGAGCAACCTGGCCTAGTAGAAGGTGTCCCTGGCCACGGCAGGGGTGTTAGAACTCAAAAATCTTCAAGGTCTCTTCCAACCTAAACCATGTTATGATTCTGTGACTCCGTGATTCTGGAACCACACTTCGCAAAGAGTACTCTTTTGTTATAGTTGAGTTCACATGATAAAGAGAAAGTACACACAAATAAACAGAAAATAAATCGTCTAGGCTTACCCAAATAACTACTTGAAAATTTTGGTAGGAATGCTGAATTCTTCACGGAAGGAAGGAGTAGGATTGGCAGAGTCTTTTAAAATTTATATTGTTGTTTACATTAACATTTCAAAAACTTAGACCTTACCAGTCTTTCTTTTGGATTTACTACTTTTTAGACACTGGTGTATATTTCACAGGAAATTAATACAGTAATTACATTTCAAACTGCATTATGCAAGCTTTCACAGTGCTGCTGGCTTCCATTCCCAGCCACTTGAATGTACCTGAGGTGTCCTGTTTCTCTTGAGGTAGGCTATGTTCTTGTATGTCACCGTTTCTCGTATAGTGGTATGCTTCAGGCATGCACTTTAACAGGGAAATTAGGTGTATTTTATCTATGGACCTGGAAATCTTTAAAGACTTGTTTGCTTCTCTAGCAGTCAATTCATTTCTCTCTTAATTACAACGATAGCAATGCTCCATTATTTCGTCTGGCAACTAAAAAAAAACCTTTGACAGTATTCCATCATCACCCTCCTACTGTTAAATCTTAAATAGCATTTATAATATCACCTGTTATCAGACAGAGTTCCAATAGTAATTTATCTTTACTCCTCCCCTTTGCACTTTGCTAGAAACTAGTAGAAATGTGAGGTACATAGCTACTGAAGGAAACCTGTACTGCCCCAAAGATACCTTCTCAATAGGCTAAGTTATCCCCCAATTAATACGCAACATTAAAATAAAATTAAACTTAAAATTGTATTTTAGATAGTTGTGATAAAATTTTAAAGAGGAAATTGATAGTCAAAAATCCCTCTTTATTTTTTAATGAAGTTTCACAGACTAGTCATCTTAATTTTCCAACCTTTGCAATGCTGATTTGATTTCTCCAGTATCTGTTTTAGTGTTATATTTTCTTTACAAAAAGAAAGAGTCATTCTCCACTTATGTGCCTTATAGCTAAAACAAAAGCAAGTGAGAAAGACATTTGTATTCTGTAAGAGATCACAGTACATAATCTTCTCAAAATGTTAGACTGTTTAGACAAGTTATAAGTGTTCACCTTGCACAGTCACAAAGTGGAAGTGGATGCATGGATATGAAATAACTAGTGATGCCAAGTTTTGTACTAGTTAAGAAATTATGTGATTAATATAAAGTGAGTAAAATATTTTGAGTAAGAATGTGATTAATTTTGTGAACAAAAGCTGCAGAAAACCACCAACTGTCTTTGACCTTTCGATTCTCATGGACTTTTAGGGTTGGGTTGCTGGACTGTTGGGAATAACATGAAGGGTGAGATTTCAGGTTTGTCTTCACTCTTTCCTCTTCCAAGTTTTAAAGACAATGGGAAACTCAGGGAAAATTAATATATTCAGTCTGTTCAGTAAAATCAGTAAAATGAGGAAAGACGAAGACCCAGAAGGTCTTTTGCACTAAAACCATTTTTGCTTCTCCTCTCAGCCCCTAAATGTGGCAGTGTAGGCAATACTTTGTACTTAGACCTCTGTTGAGTTGAATTAATGACATGCTTAAAACACAAAAAGCTGTCTTGGACGTCACTTTGGATGGCAAAACCTGAAAAATCAAGTCTATTTCTGAAAAATGATCTCTCTGCCCTTTTTAATAAGAATGAATGTCTTCATACCCTTTCATTGTTGGCAGAGACTAGTAAGATGTCATTGACCTTACATACTCTTTACAGTAACATAGGCTTTTCCAAAAGTCAAGCCTACAAGGGAAGTAAACAGCTATTTCATATTCAAAGCCACCTGGGTCCTTTATCATTTTCACCAAAACCTGGAAATTCCTCATCTAGGAATTACTTCATCAATAAAAAAATTATATTACAGAATGACAGCTTGGCATTTCTGGCTGGCAGTTGCCCGGTGTAGGTGTCATGTTTCAATATATTGAAATATATGTCTTTAGGACATTACTCTCCGACTCAGTGCAATACATAACCTGTTCATAGTGGCTAAATCCTGGCCTTTTGTTCCCCTTGTTTAAAAGGTGACTATCATCTCTGAGGTATCTAAGTTTAAACTTAATCCTGGTTATGTGGACAATTTCACATTGCAATGGGAAACATTTCTCAAGGGGAAATTAGCCGTGAACCTTTCTAGATATGACAATTTGGCTCAGATAAGCATCCAAAATTTAGACAATTATCTGGATCTCTCTGTGGTCTTTAAATCTTGTTAGAATTTCTTAAAATATTTACATCTTTTGTGGGTCTATCAGGGTGGGCATATCAGAATATTATTCTTTGCGGTATTTTGGTATTAACTCCACATTTCTAGATGTGACTAGGAGATTACAAGATTCAAAAAAGATTAGATAAGGACAGTCATTCAGTAAAGTTTTCTTCTGGAGGGCCATATTTGTTTCAAGACTGGGACTGAATTCTATAAACTATTAAAGAAAGCCTTTAACTGAAGGAAATAATATTTGAGAATTCTGCTATATACCTTGTTTATGATGCTAGTCCTAGGGCAGACAGTTAAAAAAAAAAAAAAAAAAAAGGAATTGCTCTTGTCTCTTGTCTTCCTGAAATGGTAGATATAAAACATAAAATTGATTAAAAAATTCTTCCAGCAAACGTACTTACTTGGTATGTTTGACGTTTCTAGTCCTGGTCAACTTATAAATATTTCAAAAATGCCTTTGAAATTTTCTAAATTCTGCCCCAGTCAAAACAGAAAGTGAAAAACATACAGAGGAGAAAGACAATTGATACTCTTTTTGTCTTCCTTAATATTAAACATCAGCAACAAATGGATTTTCCATGAAGAAAATCCAAAATATTGAATCATTTGTTATGTATTTGCCCAATGCTGTACAAAACTTCTCTTTTCCAGGGCTCCATTGCTAGTCTATGACATTTTGCTTTGAGAGGCTTATCGTTCTCAATGCTGAGTCTGTATTAGACTGCTTTATCATCTGAGGTGAGATGATCAACAAAGGTGTTAACTTGTCCTCCTTATGTATTCAGAGAGAGACCTGAGAATGGTCCTGGGAGTAGGGCCCACATATACACCTCCTCACTTCATGATGGAGTGAGAATTACCCACTTGGCATTTTCCATTGGACCCTACATTTTTGTGCCATTTACTATTTTGTCTGCTTACCAGGTCCAAAGGGCTGGTGCAAATAAATGATTGTTTCCACTACCTGCCTATGATAGATATAAAAGTGGCTCTCAGGAGAATTTAGTATTTCTCATCTGAAGGCCTATGCCTGATCTGGGAAACTTCCCGTAGCAGCTTTCTCTTTAGTGCAGTCCAAACAAAGTTCACTCTGTCACATTCCTGTTTTACCCACAAACAGATGTTTGGGTTTCATGTCCTATTTCTTCCTTGTGATAAAGCAGAATGTGGCATGAAATAGCTGCCTGAAGATAGGTGTCTAGTGCCATTTGACACTCTAGGATACCAGAGGTAACTACAGGGGACTGGCAGGTAGGACGCAGATTGTTTGAAGCACTTGCCCTTCTGCAGAGGAAGCTGGAGTCCAGGTAGGACATCCTCTGGACCCTGTGTGGACTAATGATTTGATCCATTTGTCACAGAATAATTTTCTCTCACACTTGGATTTCTCAAGACACAACTAAGAATTTCATTGCAGTTCTTCAGTGACTTTTCAGGAAGTTTTCTTGTTGCTGAATGGCAGAAATAGGGACAGACAGGTTATACCATTTAATGGCTATGGACCATTTCTGTTTATACAAACCCACTCTGTCACCTTTTACTATTTGATAATTAATAGATTTTAGAACTTTCACCTAAACTTATAGTTATGTATGTGAAGTGCCTATAAAATCAATAGCCGCTTGTGTATGCATCCAGATGCTTTATTAATTTAGCCTTCATTATGTTTCTCTATGGCAGGTAACAAGCCTTAATGTTCCCAGACAGAATATGGGGAATCTGAAATCAAAATAGGTTTATTCAGCTACCCAAGGCAGGTATAGGGTCTGAGATTAGCGTTAACTTGCTTTAGTATTTTCTTATTCTGTATAATTCTAAGGATTTCCATTCCCAAACCTTCCAAGACTGTCTTCAAATACAGTCTAAATATGATTAATCAATACACACAGTATTATAAAAAAATTCCTGGGGAGTTTGGGAGGAAAGTTGTGTTCTGGTGCTAGCCCATGGACAGTCATCTTAAAAAACTTTTCAGAGTTAGGGCGCTGTAGGGGCAAATAATGGATCTTTACAGGAGATGAGGCACAGTGTGTATATATCTGCATGTTCTCTTTTGCCTTTGGTGGATTGGTCTAAGCAGCTTAAGCCAGTTTTTACATTCTTAACAACAATAATCCATTCTGGGGGACAGCGAGTGGTACCTGTGGGTGCCATGGTATCTGCTCATTAGAATTCAAGCATACGCTAACATTGTAACAGTGAGTTAGATTCTTTTTTATCAGAACATGGGATAAAATCAGTCTAGTACTACTCATTCCTTATCAAGTGGTAAGGAATTTCTTATAATTGATGATCCAAAATACACACAACAGATTTTTAGATTAGATCAGTGTGTTACTGTAAGGCCAGAACAGACCATACTGGTTGAAATCTTGAAGGCTTGTATACTGAAAAAGAAATCATTTGGCACTTCTGTTGCAGTTTGTCTTTGGCATATATAATTTAACAATTTTGCAAAATAACAAAAATAACTCATTGTCACCAAGGGTCTCAAAAATGGGATATTTAAGTGTTTCATTGAACATCTGGTTTTAGAGAATTTCCTTTCTATAACTTCAAAAAATAACATCTGTCATTTCAGAAGAAATAAAATGCTGCAAATCTTGGATGCAATAACAGGTGAAAGTTAATTTCACTTGGTATGAAAAGTGAAATACTGAAGAATAAAAATAAATTATGTGTTATAGTATTTAAATTTTAATAAATGATTTTTTCCATTCCGAGAACGATACTCCTTATATCTGTATCCTGTAATCAGCCTCAGGAGTTTGAGTTGGCAAAGAAATTTCTTTTCTAGCCTGTAGTCATGTGCTTTCTTGTTTTCTTTCATCCAACTGTTTTATTTATACCCTTTTGCTCCCGTCTTTTATTCTCTTATGCATACTCACACTTTCTGATCCCCTGCCTTGTATTTCATTTTCTCAGTTCTTATCCCAGCAGATTTCTTTTCAAAATACAGGCACAGCTCTGAGAAAATGGCTTGGGAAGTGGGATCCCTGGGGAGAAGGCCTCGGGAAATGAAATAGCTCAGCTTAAACATAACAATGAGTTGGTCACAGGATTCGGATGAATGCAGTTAAGTGTGCTGATTTTGTTTTGTTTGTTTCTTAAACAGTGGTTCTAATTTCCCTGTACTAAATAATCATATTTTAAGCATATCTAAAAGTAAAAAAAGTTTTAAAATGGAGTAATAGCAGAAAGGTATTTGAAGTTTAGGTTAATTAAAATTTTTCATTTCACTCGATATTACAGATGTATTTAATGATCATTTTGGCTAAATTTCAACAAACTTTGCACACAAAAAAATCCTGTCCTAGGGTATTAAAGCAGCATACATTATCAGAAAGATTATGGATGACAGCTGGGCTGGTTGATGATAGCTGAGGAAAAATAAGTTTTGCTATCTGGAAAGATTATTACTGAAGGGCTCACAGTGATGAGATGGCAAAATCAAATACAGATTGTGCCTTTAGCTGTTGGCAATTGAAATTTGCATGACTGTGAAATCTACATATGCAATGTGATGGTTCTTTTCCATTGCACCTTTTTCCGTGCTCTGTATATAAAAGACAAATGGTATCTTGCTTTCCCTGCACCACACCAAATAATTGTCAGGTGTTGTTTTTGTCCATTTAATCATTGCTTGATGTAAGATACTATCGAAATGGAAAAATGGCATGATTTTATACAAATTGTGCTGGCTCATCTGCACTAGTCCTTGATAATTGCTAAGATTAAAAAAAAAAAACAAAAAACAAAAAACTATTTACCTTACTTACTGTTTACTATTTACATGTAAGAAATAATTGCAAAGCATAGTTTGTTTTCCGGAATCTAACATATAAAATGAGTTTTATACATTATATACTGTTTTATGCTAATGTAGAAAACTGAGTTTTAAACTGTTACAGAGCCACTAATAGCCAAAAGCTGTGGTATAACTTCAGAGACTTGGATAGGACTGCACAGGCTGTAAATTAGGAAGGAATCTGACTTCTAGTGGCTTCATATTATAGTCTGTCAGGACAGTGAGGAAACAAGACCTATTTCTATTAGCATAGTAATGAAGGATTTTTTCCAAAAATAGTGAATGAAATCAACACACTGTGAAATGTGTTCACCTGATTCGTGTCAATATGGACTAATGCTAGGGCCGCATGGTGAAATGTGACTTTCTGTCTTATATACCCTCGTATAACCGCAGGCCTAAGAGAAATGGAGTGGTTAATGTATATAGTTTTAGCTTTTTGTAAAAGACATACTTGTGTGTTAGTCTGGACCGATTTTGCTGTTAACTGTATGGTGTCAAGCCATAAAAATCTGGACTCACCCTAAGGGTGAGCCGAGGAAGGCCATGCGCATACGTGGAATCTGGGGTAATCCTGAAAGCAGCCAGGAAGACCACTAGATGGGAGCCAAGAAGACCCCGAGGGCATGCGCAGAAAGAGATAAGCCTACTCCTGGAATTTATTCGCATAGACCCACCTTTTAAAGAATGTGTATTAGCAGAAAGGATATAAACCAGAAACAGGAACTGTACGGTGTTCGTCTTGGTAGAGCAGAGGCTCCCGGCGCACCCAGCGCTGTTTGCTTGCATTTATTCATTTAATAAATTGTAAACTTAAATTGCAACCCGATTTGGGACTAAGTTATTTTTCACAACACTAATTACATTTTATGCATAATACTTGATGGTCAACATTAGTCAAAAGAGATAGGGAAAACTTCCATTTAATGCATGCCAATATTCTTATTTATACTGGACAAAAAGAAAGAACAAGAAGATAACATAAGCGACTGTGAGAGGAGCACTTCTCAGAATAAAATCATGTGCATCTTACAAAGATGAGGAAAGGAAAAAACTACTTATAGCGGAGAAAAATAATTCTCAGCATAGCATGGTCTTCATCAGATGATTCAGATAAGGTCATGAACATAATTACAGAGATAGAACATACATGTACATCAGCTGTGATATACATACATTTAGGCAAGAATCATAATATTTTGTATCTAATTTTACACACATACACGTTTGTTCACAGCCCTTCTTCAAAAGAAAAAACTGAAGCCCAATGACTTGTGTCCAATGCTCAAACAGTGCATTTTATGTCCTCTGGCATATTTGCTGAAACTCAGCTGACCTGAGATATGGCCATGAGGCTGGTGTGACTGGTGGCGCTGATTTAACTGAATTTGTTTTCTAGCTACTTTGGCTCAGATTATCAGACCAAGAGCCCAATAGTAAGAACATGTCGCTAGAAAAGATTAGAATTCTTGCACTTTTATATGAATCAATAGAAAAGATTTTATTTTTTTTATGTAAAGCATTCATATTTAGAAAGAAATATTTCACCTTTTTTTATACTAAACTGTTTCATAAGAACTACTTCACAGGGTTTCTGTATTCATGGAAGCAAGTGGATGAATTCTGCTCTGTAACATCTCGAATGCATCTCTAGAATTACAAAAGAGCATATTTTATTTATTTCTATAAGATATATATGAATTCTTTCACTATCGTTTCTTCTTTCCTGCTTTTATATTCCTTTTCTTACCTGTATGCTTCTTCCCCTTTATATACTAGTATTACTATTATGTCTTCTCTATTTCTCATGTATTTATCATGACTCAATTACAGATGTAGATTTTCCTTCCTGTTTGCAAAATTATTGCATAGTTTTGTATTCAATTAAAGGATTTTCAGATAAATGTACAGTATTGTTTTTAACACAATAAAATTCATAAAAATAATTTATAGGAGTTCACTTTATTTAGTGCAGAATGAAAAAAAATATTTGTTTCATTCATATGAGGTAACCAGGAGAGATTGAAAAGGAAGCATTCTTATAACTGAAAAATTTCCCCTGATTATGCAGCTGTAGAAAGAAAAGGTAATTGACATTTACTCACTCTCATATAGAGACAAAATGACTACTTTCATCATATCTCTTTTGCACAGTATTTAAACTATAAGTGGAAATAGCTTTTGACAAATTGCAAGTAACTCAGCAAATATATTAATAGTAATTTATGTGAATCATGTATAATGTAATTTATGCCAAGATTGCTGAAATTTTATCAGATCATCACTCTCTGAAAGTACAGAATAATATATTGACCTCCCCAAGTAAAAAACTTTAAATACAGCTTATCTGGCACTTTACTTTCTCATTATGAAATAAGCAGCTGCATTAACCGCTTACCAAAGATTCATAATATATTGCTGTTCTACTTTATTCAGCTCTTGAGTAGAAATGATTCCAAAACACAACCTTAGATGTAAACAGTCTCACACTGTTCATAATTCTGTTGTGTAAACAGACTTTCACCTATATAAATAGATAAAAACAACACCAAATATTCTCACATTATGGGGTTTCAACACTGTGGATTTCAATCCAAGTGTCATACCTTCAGTTTGCTCCTTAATGAAGGTGAATTGACTGAATTACATACGTTTTATTCTCTTTATGTGTGCTCTTTGTGGTTGTCTGACTTCTATAACAGAGTCAACATCTCCACAGAGAAAAGCATCGCAGCTACAGGAAAACTGCTTTATGTATGCAATATTCTGTTTAATCTAATATTTAAAAGCTGGAGGAACATTTTGAAAGGTTTTATTCCAAAATTAGAAACAATCCAAATATTTCCTGGAAAAAAATTTTTCGTGATTTTCTGCCTTTTTCATGTATATGTAAAATGAATGCTGTCCCCATTGAACTCCCCTTTCAACACCATAACACTGTTTCAATGACAGTTTATTAAATTTGGCATTTAATGGGTTTTATGCTATGGGAAATAGTGAGTAACCATTCCTATTCATTTTATCCATGGCTTTTATAATTCCAGAGATGTCTGTTTTATTAATTCTTTTATTTATTCCTTTGCAGAACTGAAGAGCACCAAATAGTCTCACTCTCTTCTTGCTCAGAAGCCATTCCAAATTTCTGATAATCTTCATTGCCCCACACAGAGTGTAACTGGTGACTTCTCTGCAGAGCTCAGGTGAGCACTGCTGCCTTTGTAGCCAGTGGGCAAGCTAACACATTGTCTTCACTGCAATCACAAACCTTCTATGTATCTGTGTCCTTAATAGAATCCCCTGTTACTATTTTATTCTTTTTTTTATTTTTTTTTTTTTATTTACATGATCTGCTTACCTGGAGGTAAGACTGCCCAATGACTTGCTGCAGCTTGTATAGTGTCTTGATTTTGTACAGGTTCCCCTGTCTGGTCTTAAGAACAAATATTATGTAAATAATAACATAGTTTTTTTCTCTGTAGATTGCTTTTTAAAATACAGTTATTGCAAATGCTTAGAAAAATAGTGTTTGCAACAGTATTTGTTGTCCCCTCTCTCAGATGTATTGTGTGAGACGTGTCCCTTAAATTCAGGTCAATGCAGATTTAGGTTAGATTGTGAAAAGAGATTGCTAATTAAAATATGTAGATTCCACTGGGGACCGGTGTATTATGTGGACACAAAACATAATGTTCAAATGGAGGTAACTGCAATCTCAAAAGACTTTTCGTTGACTTTTCTCTTGTAGTCTTCTATCCTTTCCCCTTCCCCCACCCCACAGTAACAGCTGAACTAATAAGTTACAAACCTAAGGCCTGGGGTAAAAGACTGTTTATTTCACTTCAAAACGGAGTCACTTTACAAAACAAAATCAAAAGAAAACAATAAGGTATAGTGAGATTGTGATGCCTTAAAACGAATATGAAAATGTTTTACAACTCCAGTAAAGTTCCAAACAGCAATTTTTGCTTCTGTTTGCTCAGAAGCGAGGCCTTTTACAACATCCATAATGCCTAAGCCAGAGCTATACTTTGTAGGAATAAAATCACATACATGGGAGTCAGGATTATCTCATTGTGGAGCAAAGCCATGGTTTAATCTGGCAGAGAGCATTGAAATAAGTCTCACTTATAGCATGTGCTTCCAGTATCTCTAAAACAATTTCTATCAACTTCACCACTTCAGAAAAGAGCTGACATTCAGTTTGGCTGAATAAACAGAGATATTTCTGAACGGACTTCAGTGCTCTCTGTAATTTGACAGTTAGCTTGAAGCAGATGAAGCTAAGTAATCAGTCAATTTTGGCTGAAATTTGAACTATAGACCAAAACATATCATGAACATACATTTCTA
Organism: Charadrius vociferus; assembly: GCF_000708025.1. Taxonomy (NCBI): domain Eukaryota; kingdom Metazoa; phylum Chordata; class Aves; order Charadriiformes; family Charadriidae; genus Charadrius; species Charadrius vociferus. Next base: position 3,198,991 of record NW_009648876.1, on the reverse strand, counting down.
TTATGTTTGGTGGTGTTATGAATGTTTCTCAATATTTTCAATCAAATTTCAGCCTTTCTTTCAAGATCTGGATTGAATATTGGGCACTGTAAAATCAATCATTTTGAAATAGATCTATATAATGGATTCCTTTACTGAACTTAAATGGCTTGAATTGGTGTTATCGCCTGTCCCTGCAATATTAACATCTTTTTCTTTCCTTTTCTTTTTTTTTTTAAGCCCTAATATTTTATCTACCTTCAACTTTCAGCCTCTTAGGTGGATTTTTTCATAGAGTAGGTGCAAGCTTTCATCTGATTGATAGATTGAATGAAGCAGCATTTTCATAAAAGAATGGACTTCTGTTGATGAAACTTGCCTTTGAAAAATTGCTATATAAATCATTCAAAAAGTTAAACAGTTCCATTTGAAAAGCCATGGCATCAATTAAAGGGACCATTTCAGTCTTTTGCTGTTGCAAAAACTGTTTATTGTCCTCTTTGCAAGATAATTCTCAGAAACCGAAACAAGCTTTCTTGAATAAAAAATTCAACTTGTTGGGGACAAGATACTTGTTGGCTTTCTACTTCCATTCTTTTTGTCTTGGAATATAATAGGACTTTTCCTGTTAATTTTTTGTTTTATGAGTAATTAAGAGTCCTTTAGAAAAGTCTTACCTCTAAAATAGGAACATAATAATGTGTATCTTAAACTTTTATATGTGTTATTGCATTCAGCTTTCTATAACCCTACGCTACTAGTGACATTTTCATTCTTTGTTTATGAGTGCTGTTCATTCACAGCTCTAAACCTGTTCCTACACTTTTAATTGTTGGCTCTAATACCTCTTGCTTATTGTACACTCCTTATGAGCTCTTCACCAAGTTCTACATCATCATCCACTTACCACTGACATAAAATGTGGTTGCTGTTGATTTTGAATTTTTTTTGTCCAGTTGACCAAAACTTCTGGAAAGTATTTTAATTTTTTTTCAGAATTACATCTGCAATTTTAAGACCCAATTTTTCTATGATATCTCTTTAGAAAACTTCTCTCCTGAATTTGACATTTTTTCCAGCCACTTTGAAATATCAGGATCAAGTTCTGCCAGCAAGTCAAGCTATTGAATAAAGCGACTGTCATCCTCTACGCTTAACGATCTGTCTTCAGCCCATTTGGCTTAGTGGTATCACAGAGGAGTCCTTGTCTGGCAAGAAAATATATGTTATTGTTTTCATTCGGACTCTTCTGTTTGTTCTTTCTTCTAAGAATATTGAAAACATTTTTGTCTCCAACATTTCCTGTGCTATTTTAAAGAACAGAAACAGCTCATGGTGACATTAGCAAGCTCTCCATCATTCAAATTTGTTTCAAGACCTTTTTAAAAAAGCAAGACGGGACATTCTAAGTCATTCCCAGACAGCCTGACACAGCTGTGATCACTGTGCTGCCATGAGCGATGGGCAGTCTGATAAGCAAATCATCACTAAGAAGCCTAGTGTTTCTCTTACCTGATTGCGCTTAAACCACTCCATCCCTTGAAATTCACAGCTCTTTTGTTTCTCTTCCCACATGTAGTCAATGTGGCTGTGGACACTTTTGGAAATGTGTGGGCTTTACACTCTGATGATTTAGTTCTAGAACCTGAAATTCAAGATAGCAACAGCCCATGGTCAGTAAAGGTTCCCTGGGAGAAAACCCAAAGTAAAAAGAAAAGTCAAGTAAGGTTACCAAAATAAGCTGCACAGGCTGAAACAGTCAGAAAGCAATATAGTAGTGTCAGGAGACCTCTTTTTTATTCATCTGGCACTGAGCATCCAAGGATGGCATTATGAGGTGTGTACCTGAGGAGAAAACAAGTTAATCTTGAATCCTCCCCTGCAACATGGCTGGGTGCCATGCTGTTCTGAATGCTTTATTTCTTCATGGCTCATACATTATCAAAAGGATTGTCTAGCACCAGATAGGTTTTATGATCAAAGAATTCACTCAGCACTTGCCTCCCGGCTGCCCAGTATGTTCCAGGATGTTTCAGAGGAGTTCAGACAAATGCTACTGGTTTTCAACCTGTTCCCTCTCTCCCTAATCTTGATGCAAAAATCAGTGTAGGGCTTAAAAGTATCAATGTTTTCCCTTGCCAATGGAGTTCCACATTCTGTGTATTGATGGCAAATAGAAAAGTTGCTGGATTGGAGACTCAGTTTCAGATATTTCTGTGGAGGAGAATAAACTAAATCAACAGTGTATAATTTCTTCCTTGTACCTACACTCTTCAGAACGTCAGCCATCTAAAATGCTGGTCTCATCCATGGATTTTAGTCAGGCTAGTACCCATTGGAGGGAAATATATTGTGCCAGCTCTAAGAGGCTGAGTGAGGCATGACTGTTGCAGCTCCATGCCCTGGGTCCCACCAGCAGTGAGGCTGAGCATGTATTCCCAGTAGGCACAGGCACACAAAGCACACATACACACAAATATAGACGGCCATCTGTACAGATCAACAGAGACAGACACACAGAATACTCACATGAACACAGACAGCACCAGTGGCTTAATCCTGCTCCCCTATCTGATTGAACAAGGTGGAGGTGCATAGTAAGACTGTAAATACACACAGGTCCAACATGGATGCGTCCAGCAGCCGGGCTCAGACATTCAATCTGCCCAGCAGCTGCCCCTGGTTCCCAGTCTCCCCAGTTGCTGCCAAATGGACATACAAGCCTCAAGGCCATAGCCCCACTCCAGTTGCTGATACAGACCCTTCACTCATGGTCACATTCACACCCACCGCCCCATGGACTCCCCTGGTGCCTGGTAGTCGATTTCCCCTTAGTCTCACCCTTAGAGACACACACCCCTGCCCTCCCTGGCTCCTTAGCCACTTCACCTACTCCCTGACGAGTCTGGCTTGATTTTCACTATTGCTCACATGATCACTTACACCTGAGCCCTGGTCCCAGTCCTGCGGCTGGCACTGGGTTTCACTCACTCTTCAGTCACTGCCACTGAGTCACATGGGCCCCCCAACCTGTAGTCTGACTTCAGCTGCTGGCACCCAAACCCTCATACAGACACACAATAGAGAGTGGAGTCCTTCACCCAGGAAAGAGTTAGAGAGGAATTTAATATGAAGGTAAGATCGGTAGCATCCCAGACAATTGTACCAACCAGTCAACTGACATCCACTTTTATCTCCTTAACTTTATTTTCCCACACTTGGTCCTCCCAAATTACCAAAATCCATCCCTTTCCCTAACATTGGTCCCTCCCCTAAACAACCCATAAGAAGTCTTGTGCAGTCCCCAAATGCTCTTCCCCTAGTTTGCAGCTGGTCAGCTCCCAACGTACATTGGTGCCTGGGGTTGCTCCTGCCCAGGTGCAGGACTTTGTGCTTCCCTTTGTGGAACTGCATGAGGTTCCTGTCAGTCCATTTCTTCAGCCTGCTCCCAATTTCCTGCTCCAGATATAAATTCCAAGAAGTTACTCTTTTTATAAGATGAACTGCTTTATAGCCCACTATGAGAACATTTTTTGTGATGAGAAGACAAGGGCCAGTCAGCCTGAAATGTCTTGGCACAGGGCAGAGCTTGAAAATGAGAGTAGAAAAGAGAAGGTGCAAGGCCAGTGAGAATAAGGGGTAGCAATTTTTGAGACAAGTCTGTTCAGTCACATCCATCTGATCTATGGGGTCTGAAGTAGAGATCAAGTTAAACCCTCACTTATTGTCCTCCTCTGCTTCCTAACTTGTCCAAGAATTAAGGATAGAGAACACATGCATGAGTTCAGAAGAATGGGGAGAGGTACATAGATAGTAACATCAGTGTAGCATTAGACCCCTAAATACATTGGTATACATGGATTTTATGTCATCAGGAAACAATAGGACTTGAATTCATAGAGAAGGACTGTCAGGAATTTAGGTACTTAGGGATACCAGCAAACACCACCCCTCATTCCAACCCCTCCCCCCCCCCAAAAAAAAAAAAAAAAAAAAAGCATGTAATGAGATTAAAAAGAAATAATACTACCTAAACTGTTTGTTTATCTAGTAATCACCAAAATCCATGACAGCCGAGTATGTTTTCCAGAAAGGTACTATGCGTGACTGAAAAAAGCTTTTAAAATTAATTTAGGCACCAAGATCCTTAAAAGTGCTATACAAGAACCTTGCTGCAGGAGAACTCATCAGAAATTTAAGTTTATTCAGTGCCAAGTGTGGATCTTAAAAAGTTCTCTTAGGGACACTAATTTTCCCTAGTGACTCTATACAGAATGTATATACTTCACTTTCTTTAAATTGTTTTCATGGGTCCAGATGTATATTTCCATTTTTATAAATTTGCAGGTATTTAAAGTGCTTTTTGAGTTCTATGTTACATTCTTTCTTTTGTAAATGCTACTACACTGGTCAAAATCTTTATACTTGAAGGTAACTTTAGAAATCTGTCTCTAGTTGTTTAAATCACTTCTGATAACATAATTCTGTCTAGATCACCAAAGTACCTTAAAAAGTTTTGGCAGAGGTCTAAACAATCTAAACAAGTCAGTCAGAGTTGAGAGTCTGATAAAATCCTAACAGCTTTCATATGTTAAAACTTAGGTTTGTATTTCATTTATCCACTTCTCTGGTGGCTCCTTATCTGACCCTATTGCCATCACATTGTTTATAAATTCTGATGCCACTCTACAAGCACATTTTTATCCATGAACAACTTGGAAACATAAATGTGTTTTGGTTTATTTTTCTTCAAAAATGAGTGTCCCCTCTGGGAGTTGCAGACAAGCACTGAAGTGCTACTGCATCATTATATTTGCAGAGCAAGTTACTTCGGAAGCCAATTGCTCTGAAGTAAACATTGCTCTCTAGAAAAGAACAGGATGGGAAAAAAAAGATGAGATTCTGCTATAGTAACCTGAAGGAAAAATAGCTTTTTTTAGTATAAACATCCATGATAACACCAAAAATGTGAAAGTTTGAGTGGCATACTACAGATTCTATTTTTTGATAAGTAAGACTTCTGGCAGTGAGGTTTCAGTGACAGAACACTCAGGCTTTGATTTGGACCCCTGCTTTTCTCTACAACTTTAATCTGTGTACACTGTAAGAGTTTATTTCACGTCTGTAGCAGCAGCCCTGAGATTGATGTCACCGCCCATTATTATAGAGGAGAACATTTGATACTGAAGGTTCCCAGAGCTCCTATCAGCTTTCTATGGTATGTCTGCTCTCTTGTCATTTAATGTCCCTTAAGCCTGATATAATCTGATAACTTAACACGTCATGTGCTTTTGGGGGGAATAAAGAGTTTTGTTATCTCTGCTTCTCCATTAAGGTTGTCACTATCTACACTCACAGTGCTTGATTTAGCCACCCCCTTTGTAATTAAATATAGCTGTATAAAAAGTAGAAATGAAGGATTGATATAATATCATACACAGGTAAATACATCCTGCTGGAAAATGCTGAATGCAGGTAGATTAATAAACAATGGATGGAAACATGCTTCTCTGAATATTGCATCCACTCGTGTGGCTCTGACCCCTTCCGTGTTGAAGGCTCAGGGCACTTCAGGAGAAGACATAGATCAGACCCTGTATTCCATCTGATCTGTAATTCTTTCTGCCTTGGTGGCAAGCACCAGATGTTTCTGAGGAGATGTTAAAGCAGGCCACCTGCAGAGACTGTTTCTTTCTAATCCCAGACTCCGAGTGCTTGTTTTTTGCTCTGAAACAGAAGGAACTGTCACTTGGGCATCCCAGTATCTGGCTTTTCCACAGCTTTCAGAAGCCTTGAGGGCTTTGGGCAGCTGACTGATCTGTCCCCAAAGATGCCAGACAGCAGCTTGGGCCTTGGCTAGTAATGAGACATTCATGTATAAAGGCTGTTTAAAGTACAGTCCCTACTGCAACAACTGTGACTGTAAGCTGAGTTTGGCCAAACCAAAAAGAAAAGGACCATAAATTTGCTGCTGTCAGATATTATAACTAGAACAGCTGAGAGCATTGTAGGTAAGTTCAAAATGATGAGCCTCTGTAACACTGTTCCTTCTGCAAGACAGAAATGGGGTAGGTAACATCTGTCCCATTCTTTGTAGACAAGGAAAAAAACTTAAGAGAAGTTTTGCAGTGTACCTAAACCTGCTAACCCCCAAAAAGAAAAGGGAAATAAATACAAACTTCCTTGTTGCTTTGTTTGATCTGCTACTGTAACAAAGTATATTTGCAGAAAAACACGTTATAAAATGTGATTCCTATTTGGCTTTTGAAAAACTTCATGTTCATTCTGCTAACATATTCTGGAGCAAAGACCCAAATAGTTATATATAATAATAATAATAATAATAAAGAAAGAATGTCTTGCCAAGTAGTTATTTTAACAGTAGCTAGAGGAGGAAAAAAGTGTATTTTGCTGATGTAACCTGATGTTCCAGATCCAATGTAGTTAAAGCCTATCAAGATGAAGACAATGAATCTTGTATCAGTTGAAAGTTTCTTGATTTTATATTTAAATTTTCTGTGACTTTTTATATTGTTTTATAACTCAAGTGCAGACTCACACCTAGTAGAGTTTTCTGTGTTCAGAGTAATACAGCATGACAGGTATCATGCTGTACAGGATAATCATGCTGTATAGGATGATCTAATCTAATTGTTTGCTTCTGTTCTTGAACCAAGTTAGAGGCACTTTGGGCACCACGTTAATGTTCTTACCACATTGTACATTGCATGGACAGCAAAGTAATGAATGTGTCAGTGTTGCACAATGTAATACTGAGGTGCTGAATGCTGTAAAATGCCTATAAATAAATAAATTAATGAAGTATAAGTAAAGTAAATAAGAATAACTGAGTTGCAGCCCCAAGAAAAAGGCTTAAATCACAGCAATTCTTCAGTCCAAATCCTGCCAATCCTGTATTCCTAACCCCACACAGAGTATAGTAAATTAAACCAATATATATGAAAATATCTCTCTCACTGGCTTCCTTTAGATGCTGGCAATTAAATGCATGTTTAGACAAACACACAAATATTTTTTTCAGTACTAATTGACAAGGAAATTTAAAACTGAACTTCAAAAAAACCTTACTATAGCAGTAGACATAATTTTATTATATTAATTTTCTGCATGAAAGCATGCAGGTTACAAAGTTGCAGTGTTTTTTATTCTAACATTCCAGTATAGAGTGTGGAGTGCAATAATCATTTTTAGTTGGGCTTTGAGAGTTCAGCGTGACCTTATGGGTCACTGAATTCATTTCACTAACTCATCACAAACTACAATGACAGAAAGTCACCTACTGTGCCGCCTTCATCCAAAGTAAATAGCATGGAGAATTTAAACAGGTGTTTTTGCTCCCTCAATGCTGCAGAAAATCAAGTTATTATTGGCCCTTTTGTGAGTTTTGAGAGTATCTTTATAATTTGTCATTCACATACACTTAGACCATTATTGTTTAATGATTACTACTTTGTATGTACCTAAAAAGACGACATATTACCTGGTATCTAGAAGTAGATACTCCATAAAACAATATTCCTTTATGTATCACCAATTTAAGGATTCCAGCAAAAAGCTCACTGAGAAAGAAATGAGAATACGGCAAAACTGAATAGCAGAAAAATAAATGTTTCTGTTTTCCTTCAGAAAGACTACTCTTTTTCTCATGTGCTTTAAAAAAAAATCTTTATATTGCATTTTATTTTGGACTCTATGAAAACTTGCACTTATAGAAAATAAAAATAAAAGTAATGCAACTGACTTTAATGAGTCATGTCATGTCAAGAAATGCAGCTACAGGTTTGCAAATCATTCTCACTACTGCTCTCTAATCCTTTCTGTCTAAAGGTAGAGGTTCAGTTTGAAAGGGTCAACCATAGAGCTCTTGTCAGTAAACACAAATTACAGTTTCAAATCTACAGCTGGCCCAGTCTGTCTTTGTCTTTATCTTTGCTTTGTGAATATCAAATGGAGGCACTAAGAATTTTCAAAATGCACTGCTGATGTAGGTCACTTCATCTTTTGGATGCCTTGGATATGATTTTCCAAAGGTTTGTGGCTTTAGGCTTTTACTGATCCTACCTCAAATTCTTTCAAAGAATATAGCCCAAAACTGAGACTTTCAATTTTTCCTTCTCCAGTGTGTTCATTTGCACTTTACAGAGACAGAATGCTGGGAGGGATGCTGTCTTATCAGACAGACACAATGTTTTTCTTCTTATTCATCAATGCTGCATTTTCTTTAGGTAAGAAAAGATAACAGCAATGAGCACTAATTTTTCGTGTGCCTCTGGGGCTGCATTGGACTGCTGAAAACATGAGATAAGATCACTAGCTTCACTGAGAGACTACATTTACTTTAGATATATGTATAAGAGGCTCAGGAGAGAGGAAACTATTTACATTCTGGCATCTTAATGCGTTTCCATCTTTTTTCACCTTCTCTTTCTCCTTGCTCCTGTAATGATTTTTTTTTTTCCTATTAAAAGGTGCAGGAGGTATAACAGCTTCAGCGGCATTACTATAGCAATGTCTTTGAGGTGAGTGGACTTTTTGTCTATACATTGAAACACCACATCAGAGGGGAATTTACCTCATGTATTTCGCCTGGCAACAGTCTCTAATTAATGCCTCCTTCACGCCCCACCCCCAACCTACAGGTCTCTCAAAAATACATCTTCTCCATGCCTGAATGCTTTCACAGGGCTTTTGGTTTCACTCAACTCTATTGAGAAGTTAGCTATCACAAAATCATTTAATAGCCCTTTGTGTGCCATTCTTTCCACCTGCTAATTTATGGTTCTTTCTCATGCGTGTCTGCATTCTTGGAACTATCCTTTGGAGACAGCTTCCTGCTTTGAATGAAGAGGAGCTTTTGGTTTGCCTTTTTTTCTCTGTGTGCGTGTGTGGTTGTGTGTGTGAAGTAAGCCCTTCACTTGAGAGGTTTCATGTGCCTTTATCAAGGACATCTGACACATACTGAAAATGTAACTTAGCAGTTACATTTTTTTTCTGACATACTTACCAATCATCTTAGTCAGCATTAGTTGTTAAGTACTCAGTGTTCATAATGTACTCTTTTCTGTGCTAGAATAAGTTTAGAACAAACACCTAATTTATAATTCTATTGTATCACAACTTTTCCCTGGCTCTGTGCCCAGTTACATGAGAATGTTTAACCCTTTTATTCCAATTGCATTATTTCTAAACTTTGGTAGACTTGGTTTGTTTGTCAATTATATACATATACTATACTATGAGAATGCTTATTTTTTCTCCCATCCTCTAAACCTCTCTTCTTTTTCCACATCCTGTAGCTAAACAAAGCACACTGGTTGTCTACATTAATTTAGGTTTTTGAGGGAGATGGTTCTTCTACATTCTTCTGACAGTGTTGGGCTACAGGGTGACTGGGAATTTCTAGATTGTAGTTTTCAATGTATGTCCAAGTTCTTTGCTGGATTTTGCCATTCATAGTTTTTAAATAAATTGATTCTACTGATAAAAATAATCTTTTATAAATTGTTCACATGTTCTAAACTTATTTCAATTTTGTTCTCTTTAGGGATGCTTGGGCATTTCATATTTGGAAGGATGGGCATGTGTAGTACTCTTCCTTCTGCTGAATCTTGGTGATATTATGATGTATCCCATGTTCATACAGAAACACTGAGATTGGTTTTGTTTCCATTTTTTCCAAAATCAGTATCATTCTATGAGATACATAAGAAATGATTGAACCTCTTAGACATGCCCTGGACAACTCTCGTACCTGCTTTCTTTCCAGATCTTTTGTACCCTGCATGCATTTATAAATTAAAAAAATAGGTTGTAGAATAAGTTCATTACCTTCTCGCATGTCATTGTACGAGACATTGATAATTTCAGTATATTGGATGGAATATTCAAAACAGCATGGATCCTGTCCCCTAACACAAACATACTGAGGCAAATCAGTTCTGTTACCTCTATCGACTTTCAACTTGTTCTCCTTCCATTTCAATGATTTTGTTCTGAAGTTAAAAAACACTGTTTCTCATTGTTAACAGCCTCTACTCCCCAGCAAAATACGACGCAGCGACAAGAACATATCTTTTTCCTATATAATGTGCCACAGGCCTATTGTGGTCTCTCTTCATACATTCGACATTCCACTTTAAAAAAATAATACTTTTTTCCCACAAATTGTAAGGCATTACCTTTCATAAATGAAAAACAGAAACCTTGTAGTAGCTAATGTAAGGCTTAGTACAAAGATACATGAGGAAATTTTTGTTTTATTAGTTCCTCCCTTTTTATGTTTTTTTCTTTCAATTTCATTTTTCTATTTTGCTGATCTTTTTACCTTTTCAATTTTTCTTCCTATCACCTGATCCAATTTAGCAGTGTCTTAGGGTCTACTCCATGTGGTAAATAAAAGGTAACTACATTTCATGTCTGCAGAGTTTTCACTGTCAGTACTTGAGATTTAAGGCTGGATATTGATAGTGTATAGTGTTTTCTTTCAGACCTACTCCTAGACAAAGGGTTATATCTCTCCTCTGCCTCTGCAATAGACCGTGAAAAATATATCTGTCTTAATTCAAGCAGCTATAAACCATTCTGCCATCTACTCCTTCAATGGTTTTGGGACCTCTCCTGTGTTTCATGTACTATTACTTTTTATTTTATAACCTTCTTTCTGAGGTTCCTAAGTTTTTCATTTCTACTGATAAATTTGGGAAGTACTTACTATAATTTATTACATTATAATCACAGTACCTATATATATATATAAAATTTCATTAAGGCTATAAAATCTCTCAGAACTGAACCTCTAGTGGCTTCTGCAAGTTCCAGGAAAATTTACTCTTGTCAAAATGGCATTTTAATGTAGGAATTAGGAGAAAATATAAAAAATATTTTTTAATCCTTATAGATTCTTCCTCTTCTAATTATGATGTAGTTGAGGTGGAGAAGATAAGGAATACTGGAGATGATAAATAGAATAATTCTTTGTTATTCTTTTCTGTTACAGGATAACATAATAAAATGTTTAAAATCTTTATACTGTCTTTCACACCGTCAGCTTTGCCTCTGAAATCTATGTTGTTCCTTCTTTTACTGGCTAACCATTCTGCCCTGAAACCATAGCCTTCCAAATTACTTGACTGAGCTCTGAACCTATTCTTGCTAGATGCTTACAACATAATATTCATAATGTACTCAGCCTTACTTCCCCTTTCCAGAACTATCCAGTCATGCATAAATGTTGAGGAAGTAACAAGATGTCTGGTATTATGTATAACAGTGAAGAAGAATTCCTTATTAAATAACTTCCTTCAAAGCCTTTTTTTTTTCTTTGGTTTATTTTTGTTTTTGTTAAGGAAATGTATTTGGTATTGGCTACCTTCAGAATGGATGCATACACTGGCACTTAAATGTAAGTCAGCTGTTAACCGAGGAATGAGAGGAAAGAAACCACTTTGGCTTTTCACTGTAGAACTACCTGCTGCCTGCATGGCTCCATCTTCTGTGCTATAAGGTGAAGAGATGGACCCACAGTCTGTTACATTTTGATGATTTCTGTGTTCTTCTTTGGGCCAAAAGATAACTTAGTTACACATATCATCATACATGAATAAGCCTGACATCTCCATCTCAAGCGACAATTCATTTCTGTCAGAACGCACAGTATGTCACAGATGAGAACAGATAAATAGAATAGAATAGAGTAGAATAGAACAGAATAGAACAGAACAGAACAGTTTTGGTTGGAAGAGACCTTTAAGATCATCAGTTCCAACCATTAACCTAACACTGCCAAGTCTAAAGTCTAAGACTAAACCATGTCCCTAAGCACCACATCTACATCTCTTTTTATACCTCCAGGGATGGTGACCCAACCACTTCCCTGGGCAGCCTGTTCCAATGCTTGACAACCCTTTAGGTGAAGAAATTTTTCCTCATGTCCAATCTAAACCTTCCCTGGTGCAACACGAAGCTATTTTTTTTTGGTTTACTGCTGCATTTGCAAATGAAAGTAATACTGCAGTAGTACAAAGAAGCTTGAAATATCTTTTTAACTTGGCTTTGCAATACACTGAGTTATTACATAAATCTGTCCCTGCATCTTGGACACAGTGGAGAAATGGGGATCCATAAGTGTTTCCACCTTGAGATAAACATCTGGTATCAATGGCAATCATGTTGTTTCGTGTTCCGAGCACAACATCCAAGTTTAAAACGCAAAGTAATGGACAGTATACTTTGGCTCCTGTTGAATCTAAAACAATTCTTCTAAAGCTCCTTTCATGCCGACTGCAGCCCAACAATGTAGAAATGAACAGAATCTGTTCTAGAGCAAAAATGGTGCAAATAGGAGAAAATACTGCAAATATACTGGTTCTAGTGTCAGAAAAGAGATAAAGGAAGTTTGGTTTCCTGTAGTCAGGGCCTTATGCTTGTGGTACTATGTAGATTCTTTGACAGCTCAAAAGAAAGGAGTTCATTTTGCAGCCCCTCTGTCATTAGAGGTATTAGAAAGGTCTTATTTGTACAGAAACTGTAGGATCCTCTGGGGGTGTAGGGTGTACCAAATTTGGTGAAATTACTCTGCTGTAGTGGGTTGACCCCAGCCAGCAGCTAAGTGCTCACACAGTGCTTGCTCACTCCCGTGCCTGCAGTGAGATGGGGAAGAGAATAAGAGGAAAAGTGAGAAAACTCACGGGTTGAGATAAAGGTAGTTTAATAAGTGCAGGAAAGAGAAAAAACTAAGTGATGTAAAGGCAACTGCCTCCCACAAGCAGACTAATGCCCAGACAGTCTCTGAGCAGCAGCCATCTTGGAAGACAACCCCTCAGCCCCTTTCTTCTCCTACCCCCATTTTTTTATTGCTAAGCCTCTACCCTCTTTTTTTTTTTTTTTTTTTTTTTTTTTTTTTTTTTTTATCATTGAGCATGATTTTATATGGTATGGAGTATCCCTTTGGCCAATTTGAGTCAATTGTTATGACTGTGTCCCCTCTCATTTTCTTGGCCACTCCCAGCCGACTTGCTGTGGGGTACAGGGAGCGGAAAGCAGAACAATAAAAAAAAAGAGAAAGCCCTGAGGCTGTTCAGGCACTGTTTGGCAAACCCCAAAACTTTGGTGTGTCATCAACACTGTTTTAGACATGAATCCAAAACATGGCAACATATGAGTTCCTATGAAGAAAGTTACCTCTGTCCTGGCCAGACTCAGAACAAAAGGATACAGAGGTTGTTATAAATGTGCATGCGATTATGTAAGCTTTATTGTTTTCCAAGACAGCCAAGCTAATGAAGATATTATCTATATGAGCCTTGATACTGTTCCTGCAGGAACCTGTGCTTGCCCTCAGTGGGATCTTAAGATTCTATTACTTCAATATCATCAGTGAAATATGTGATTAAAAAACTGTCAAAAGAGTAAAAAAAAAAAAAAAAAAGTCACTCTTCCCATCTTATGTTTTTTCCTATTTTCTTTTTGTGGGTTTTACTTGCTTGCGTGTTTTCCACTCAAATTTTGTCTTCTCATAGCAGTAATATCAACATTTGGAAAAGTTTGGTCCACAGTACTTTGGCACAGATTGTTCACAGATGCATTTTCTGGTGATTTTTGTCTCTTCATGAGATAGCTTATAAGTGAAAAATTGTCACAACATTGTATATGGTGATAGTCCTGCTAGCATATTGGAAAACAAGAGAAACTTCAAATTAAGTCTATGGCAAACCTGTCTGGACTTTTTTCGCCTTCAAAATAGAATAAGAATACCAGTTAACTACTAAAAAAAGCACCATTGCACTAACATTATGTTTACTACAGCAAACACATCCCAGACGTTGGGGAAAACTGCCAGTTTTCAACAGGAACTTTCATAAAGCAACAGTACTTATGGCATTCCTCAAGACTTGGGAAATCCAGCAAACTTTATGAGAGAAACAGGATATTCCAGATCAGAATCCTAAAATGAACATGCTGATTTCCCCAGTTTCATTAAAAAAAGAACCCCGAATAAATAAAATCCCCAACAAATGAATAAAAAACCAGATTCTTCAGAGTGTTAATAAACAACGGAAAATAAGAAATTGCCCCAGTTAAGAGCTCTGTGGTTCCTCATGTAGTTAGCTTACTTGTCCAGTTACATTTTTGGCTTTGAACTAGCAAGAACTAAATCAACACTACTGGGTTACTGAGATTCATCATCTAGGAGGTGAGGGGGTTTTTAAAGGTTTATATATTTTATACGGAAGAGGTGGTATTGTGGAAAATTACATCTTGATCTGCTAATTGTTCTATGACTTGTTCTTTAAAATCCTACTATTTATTTTGTCTTTGCAAACAAAAAATGGAAATTTTCCAAAAGATTAGGAACATGTCCACAACAAGAGCAAAGCTTAAGTAATCATAACTGTTTGCAGTTTTTTGGAGGTCTTTAGGACCTGGAAGAAAAGTGGAAAGCTGATATTAAACACTAAATAAACTTTTAAGCTTTTGGAGAGGTGTCAAAAATATATGGACAAATGTATTTGACTTTATCATTCCATCTGCTAGTGTATCTTTTAAGAGAAACATTCACAGCTGTCAGAATTCCTAGTAAAATTAGTTTCTAATTTTAAATGAATGCATATAAGAATGGAACAGAAAACTGCATTTTTGCTTATGTTGGCTGATTAGAATTTGTAGTAATTTTTTCGTATCTGTATATCTGCAGGTATATCTATTTGAATTAACATTCCTTGGCAGAGGCTTTGCTTTATCATTATTTTTCATTTTATAAATAGATACAAGCTGTAGTGCCAGAGTCCTAGCGCTGCCCAACCTGATCTTCATCCATTCCAAAAACATTTTGATTGTAGCAAGGTGCAAGTCAAAGGACATAATCCGTGTATTAAAGGTATGTGCTAGCACAATATTACAAGGTAAATTATTATTGATTCATCTTCTTTAGGGAAACAGTTTTTGACAGTGCTGAAGATAGATATAAAGAGATGTAGCTCTAAATACAAAGGGTAAAGTTGAAAAGATTTACATTTAAATTAAAAAATGGCTGGTGGAAATCAATAATAATAATCAAGGGATTTAGCTTTGGAAACGTCATGACATTAAAAAAAAATATATACAGATTTACAATTGTTGCCCTTTAGGTATATGGAGAAATCAAGGACAAAATTGATTTTTTTTATGTCCCTGTTTCTATTAAATAAGCTCAGATAATACTTGAACATTAAGTATAGCTATTTTAAAGTGTTTCATATCTGCAATATATGCCAAAGTGTATGATTATGTGTCTTTATCTGTCTCTGAACTTCATTTATGTTGAACAGTCTCACCTGTGTTGTCACTAATGCAATCTATATCCCATACTTTCTTGGTAGAATGACAATGTTATGTTGTGTCCAATTATTATGTTAAAAAATGTTCCAGGGAACAGCCAGTAGTTAAGCAGGCAACAAAATTGAAAATGTAGCTATGCAGAATTCTAGTCAGACTCCATCTCAGACTAGCATTTTCCCACCTGATTTCTGTTCTATATGTGAATTATAATGTGCATGAGTATGATGTGGCTCATATCCTGTGGATATAGTACAAAGCATGGTAGTAAGAGGCTCACCAGGAGGCTACACAGCTGTGGGAAAGCAATGAAGGCTAGCAGAATATATATGGACACTTTCCACAAACAGACTGAGGAACATTTAGTTATAGATTAAAAAGATATTTGTGAACATTTATAAAATATAAAGAGGTAAACCTCTTCTAGTAGAAACTTGATAAACTGACGGCTGTATAGCTCACTACCTTTCCTTCCTCAATGTTCAACCACAAATTGAATCAAAAAGATTCATGTTTTTTCAAGGTGACAAAAGTTCAGATTAGAGATTCATATTTTCGTCTGGCTCCTGGATGGTAAGCTCAACTACCAATGTGATTCTTGTAGTCTTCTCAGAAACTGGGGAAGTAAAAACATTCCTAGATGTAAAGAATCTCTCTCTTTCTCTCTGTCTCTATTCCCCACTTCCACCCTCTTCCACTCGCAAGTCTCGGAAGATGGGTAATTTTGCTTTAGACTCCCTCTTCCCTCTCCAATATATTTTGGAGAAAGGGTAATCACATAATCCAACATTCAATGTGTAAAAGGAAAAAGGGTTTTTTTAGGTCTTGTTTCCAGTGCCTGTTTGGTGACCCTATGGAATACCTTTGTGACTAAGGTCCTACAATTCTCTTGTATTGTTATAGAAAATACATTTATTTTAATTCTATAAATATATTTTGTTAGTTCTCGGTATGTCAGTTTGCAACCTACACTGGAAATACACTGGAAATACTATTTACTTTTCCCAGATCAACATTGTGCAAACTTGTTCATTAATGTTTACAAGGACTTCAGCTATGGGCTTTTTGGAGGCTTTAGAATAATTTATTTAACAGACAGGGAGACATACCGTAGTAGTTAGGCACCTGTAAATTTTTGAGCCTGTTAACATATGAAGTTCAATTTTGAAGACACTTGGAAAAGTTACCAGGTCTTCCAAAAAGTCACTTTTGTATAAATGAATTGATGTTCTGGAAAGGCTATGTGACCCATCTGGAAAAGATTTCCTGTGGGAAATAGGAGAATGGCACACTTTAGTGGGTTGAGTTGCTGGGGGTAGAGAATGGAGAATAGGAACGAGAAAAGTTACAAGTGCTAGAATTAAACTCAGCAATGTTTACGTAATTATCTGAATAGTTTGACCTGAATCTGAGAGTAGAGGCTTTGCTAGAAGTGGGGTTTTTTTATCTCTGTAGTTTGTCTCTCTCATTAACAAAGTGTATTTTTTGTAGAAGGAAGTCTTTGGTTTTTTCTGTGTATGTTTACAGTTGAGCCAGAGTTTCAATGTGTATATGCATTGCATGTTATAAAAGAGTGCTCACACTAGGTCTAATCAAACTCTGGTGTCAGTACCAGTAGCAAAGCAGAAGAAATTTGTAGTTAATGCAGGATTTCTTCCCTACTCTATAATGTGTAGTATAGCTGTAGCATAAATCTTCCAACTGAACAAAATACATGTATATGCTGGGATCTAGTGTCCCTGTTAATTTTTGTGTAAATCTGATAACAAGGATGTCATATTTTTCCCAGTATCTGATTTAGTAACTGCTATTAACTGTCAAAAAGTTATGGCTAAATTAAATAATATTCTCTTGTTCTTTTGCAGTAATTTTTACCATTAATTCTTAGTTCT
This sequence comes from Charadrius vociferus, assembly GCF_000708025.1. Lineage (NCBI taxonomy): Eukaryota > Metazoa > Chordata > Aves > Charadriiformes > Charadriidae > Charadrius > Charadrius vociferus. The sequence continues at coordinate 3,181,787 of NW_009648876.1, read as the reverse complement.
TTACTAAAAAAAAAAAAAAAAAAAAAAAAAAAGAAGAAGAAGAAAGCTTCATTAACCTAATTTTAAACTGGGACATGGAGAGGGGAAAAGTATCTTGTTTGAGGGCATTGAAAGTTCAAGTCTGATGACTTTTGCTGCAGTATATGAAAAAAATTACTACCATCTCCGCAGTAGTTAACAAAAGGGTTTTTTTAAGAGTACCATATTTCAGTTTGAGTTCAATATTTCAGTTGCACTATACTAAGCTTAAGGACTTTACCTTAAGCTATTAATTAATGAAGATGCTAGACCTTTTTACAAATGTGTGGGTATGCCACCTACTTTACTGAAGAGAAATAACTTCTAGTGAAAGGAAAAGAAGACAAAAGAAGGAAGCATCTGCTTTGTCTGCAGGGTGATACCTAGAATTTTTCCAGAACTACCTGTCAATGTCCTACATTGCCCAGTTACTGTGTCAGGAAAAGGATGTGAGTCCCCAGGACATTATCCGGCATAACATACTTCCTCAGCTACTGAGATTTAAACACAGTATAATAAAGCATTACAGTGGTTTCCTGTATTAGAAAAATACTTTAGGTAGTCTGGGGCAGAATTTGACCTTCTATTTTTGAAGTTCCTCTTTCTCGCAAACCTTCCCCTGTGGGGAAGACATTCCTGTGTCTGAGGTTTGTTCTCATCTTTACCCTGAGAGGAACTCTTTAATTTAAGTTCTGAATATAGCAACTTCTTTAGCACCAGGAAGCAGATAAAACTCCAGTTCAGTTCTAACTTTTTATACACACCTGCATTATAGTTTTCCTTTATGTATCCCCTTTGTGTCTTAGTGGCTTGACTATTCTTTAGAATTAACTTTTTTGAGGAATAAAGTCTTTGGATATACTTTTATATTATGTCTATTGTATTAATTCTAATTTTAGCTACATAGTATCAACAAATAGTATATCAAAATCACAATGGAGTATTCAGAGCTGTAGCTTGTGAAACATGTTATAAGGTTTCATCAGAGGCTTGGATAGGATCTTAAATGGCACAGCTTTAATATCATTAAGAGTTTTGTATATGCTTCAGCTAGTGTTCATGCAAATGAGAACAAATATCAATATCCATCTGTCAAGTGAGCGCAGCACATATGGTAACATAGAACCTTAAAATAAGTCAGGTATGGTTTATAAAATATGATTCAAACCACTGCAGTGTGCATAAGTAGGCTAAGGGATTTGCTCACCTTGATTTGCCTTCTAATTAAAGAGAGGACTGCATGAAAACCTTGGAATTGGATACCTCCTTTTGCAAAAAAGTGTGAATGCAAATTTGAGCTTCTCAGGAGTGCACTTATCTGTATTAATCCTAGAGCTAAATAATTTCAAAGGTTGTGAGAATTTGGCTGCATTACATCTATGCATATTTTGCTTTGCATTGTGTCTACAGACAATTAAATGAAAGTAATGGTTTATAGACAGAGTCACAGCACATCTATATGAACCTAAGTATGTATAAATAAGACAAAAAAAATACACAAATTAATATATTTTCATAGCTGTTACTGACTTCTAAAACCTGGTTTTAAGAACTAAAAAAATCTTCACTCCTTTGATGTGAGCAGATGGAAGAGTCCCATATGAGTAGAGAGAGCTTGGCAAGTTTCAAGAATTGTTAACTTTAGTAGTTTCATTTGGAATTGCAAGATAGCAGTTGTGTCAAAACTATACTTGATAGCTAGCTTTTTACCACAACCTCTTCTCTATGCCGCAATTATATTTTTTTAGTGGAAACATGGAAAAATTGTTAAAAGAGGAAGAAAAAAAAATTGTAAGAAACTACAGTACACACTAGGTTTTCATTTCCTAAATTAATATCAGGAAAAAAAACAACCACAAAATAAACCTCTTTTAACTCTGTGGAATAGCGAGATTAAAGGTATTGTTTTCATTTACAGATTTTAAAAGTTGGAAATGATTTGTCCAAGATTGACTGCTAAGAAAGACAAAATAGATTTCTGTTGACATCTTATTTCACAGAATATTGATCAAATTAGGTAGTTTATTGTACTATAGGAAGAACATACCTTGTAGCTTGGGAAACAACAGTTTAAGTAAGAGGAATTGTGGATCACTAATGGTCTGTTTCAGTTTTGGAGCATTTCATACCTTTGCTTTTCCAAAGACGTTTCATGCCTGTATTTTTCTAACATAATGCATCATTCAAATAAAGGAAAAAAGAGTGGTGTTTCTGGTTGTTTTGGTTTTGTTTTTTTTTTTTTTTAGTTTTGTTTTGTCTTGTTTTGTTTTGTTTTTACATTGTTAACCTTATTGGGAAGTAAGTATGTTAGTTTAATGGAAACCTCCCACCCACATAAAGTTTTAGTGTAGAGTGTAGAGTCAAAACCTTAGCTGTAAATTAAAGCCACGTGAATAAAAGTGAGCAACTGCTTTGCAAAACGTCCTTTACTTTTCTAAGAGAAGAAAAAGAAAGATATAATATGAAGAATTATATTCTGAACATAGTAAGACAAGCGTACGTTCAATACCTGATTTAGGGATTTCATAGAAGATTCATCACGTTTTCTTTCTCCTTTTGTGTACAGTGGGAGATTTCAGAGATTACGTAGGACGTATAAAGGTTTGGAAAATTACACATTCACAATTCCTTCAACACATGCTACACAGAGCTGATCTGTACAATAGAGGGTGCCCTTAAGAACAAGTTATGACTAAATGTCTAGTTAAGTAAATCCATACATAAGCTAAAGATGTATCTACGCTAAGGTGAAGAAGTAGTTCTAGTACTGCATACAAGGTAATTTTGAACTAAGCCAGCTACGATAACACCAATTTGCTTTCAAAATTGTAGAGCCCAGAGGCACGTAAGGCAAGGTTGTACAGAAAGGTACCCTCTAGAACATGGTAAAGTTGGTGGGAGCTAATTCTATACAGATAATGAATGATTTTTCACTCTTTTTCCTTAAACTTTCGTCCCCTAGCCAATTAAAGGAGTTCAAATAGAACTATGTAAAAGCAATATAAAAAGACAGAAAGTAAAGCCTGGAAAGTTTAAATTTTTTAAATGTCTTGCATAGAATTTTATCCTTTTAAAATATCTCCTTTAACCTATTGCTTGTATATCAAGCCTCATTTGAAGTCTGTCTCTCCGCTATGTATGTTATAAATCCGTTGGATTTAAGTAAAAGCATGGTAGATGTATTTTACATTTCCGTTTTAAAGTATAGTTTTGAGATAGTGGACTTACTCACAAAGAAGAAATGTAAGATAATAAATTAATCCTAGATGTAGTGTCATTGATTTCAGGAGTAATTCTGGCCTAGTTATTTGGAAATATATTTTTCAAAGGTTTCATTATCTCATAACAATTTTTCATTTCACTAGGGAAACCAAAGACATGCAAAAGGACCAGGAAAAGGAATCAGAAACAATTAAAATCATTTGTGATATTCATTTCTTCTGTACCCAAAGAGAATTTAAAGCCTATTATTTAGCTTTCTACAGAAAAGACAGAAAGAAGATGCAGTAAAGTGAATAATACATCAAATGCTGATACAAAAGATTTATCACGAAAATTTTTTCTATCCTTTCTAAAATAATAAAGTTGAGTCATAAGTAGATTAGAGTATTTATTTGGCAAAGGCTAAATATATTACATTTATCAGAATCACTCCATGGAACTCACTGATACTTTGGAAACAAATATGTAAGGTTATTCAGAAAAGGTTAGTACATATTCTCCTACAGAAAAAAAAACCAAAAAACAAAACCAACAAAACCAACATTTCAAGGCCAAAATCAATTCAGTATCTATCATTATGTCAAGTTGGTTTGTCCCTCTGTGGTTTGTGAAGACATTCCTCAGGATTCAAGTGTATCAAGGTCTTCCACCATCCAAGATTAGGCAGTGGCAACTGTTGCTCTGTGTTTGTTGGGACAATGTAGGTTTTCTTCTTGTCTTGGATGTTTCAGAAAACCTGATTATAAAGGTTCTGATTTCTTAAGCCAAAGCTTGGGATCTAATCTACAGCTACTTAAGAAAAAATGGAGAAATATTGGAAAAAAATGTTATTAAAGGTTAACATTTCCTGCATGTGAAGAGAAGCCCCTTGGAGTGCCTTTCATACAACTGGGAGCTGCAGTCACGTGACATTATTAAAACTTTTGTGTTAGGGCATAAATTGGTCACTAGCTAGCACCAGGAAAAAATGTCTTTGCTAAATTGTGGGGGCAGGACGGAATATGAGACATATGTACTCTGCAGTTTTTTCCCTTGATATATCTTCATTTAATGTGTTGTTTGAAGGCAGTCTCAGTTCCAAGCCCACCTTTGGCAATGTAATAGTAGATTAGAGTTCATAAATGTCAAGTGGTCTCTTCACCTCAGCTTGCAGCAGGAAAAGTGTATACTCAGGGGCTGCTTTCTTTGTTCATTCTGGTGATAAAAAAGGTTTCTGCCATAGTTGAAGAGTTTATAAGTTCCTTACTCTATTCTTTTTTTCTTCTCCTTTTTTTTTTTCTTGCAGTATCATTTTACGTGTAATTCATTAATGAGTAGAACTTCTGCAAAATCTGTGTTTTAACAATCATCTGTTTCTACAATCTCAGACTGACTTTGCTGCAGTGTGCTAGATTGCAGAAGAGTGAACTGTCAGCAGCAACTGATTTATAAGAGTGATTTACCTTCTGGAGAGTGTAATTATGTTCATAGTTAAGAATTAATCAGGTGAGAGAATTATAGAATAATCACACCCTTGACTTTGGAAGGACAAACTAAATGGAGATTGTTCCACCGAGTCATCTCAGCAGATGGAGATCTCTTTACTCTTTAACAGCTGGAAGACTGGGTTTCCGGGATAGTTGTCTTTATTTTTAAAAAGAGAGAAAATGAGTGATCTTGAAGTGGTTAGCAATCATGAAATGAAAATAAATCAGGTAAAATTCTAGCTGAGATTTTTTTAATTTGCCATTATGACATTGTGTACAGTTCTGTGAACATAAGAAAGTTTTTTTTCTGTCTCTGCTGACTCAAAGACTTTTCTTTTTCTTCTTAATAATGAGTGTAATGTCTTTTACATTACAACTTTCTTGGTATGTGTCCTTTTAACAGTTATGTTTTATTAAACTTCATGGCTGTTGGATCTTCATTTGAAGATGCCACGATGCCTGAAATTCTAAAGGCTAAAAGGTGAGATTTTCCAGATGGTTTCTTATGGATTGTGCAGGATTTTTTTCCCAAGTTTATCTTGTTTTACATTTTGTCTAAGCTCACTGCTACCCTTTACAGGTAAAATCTTATCCTAAGTACTGCCAAGCAGATATGTCATGCGCAGTCATATATAGCATGTAGGGGATATTGACTTTGTGAGATACTTTCTGCACAGTGAAAAGTCTTCTTTAATTCTAATGGACCGTGATTAAAATTTGTAAGGTTCATCACCTCCAATGAAGCGGAGGTGACCATTTCATTTATTTCCTGTGAGGCTGCAATATATCGGGAAGCTTGCTGTCAAACCAGTGTTAGTTACAGCCATTACAAAGATATCCCAGGTTCTCCACATTATACTTATACCTGGTACATCAAGGCACAATCTCCTTTCCTAGCCTAATGGGAAACACAGTTTTGAGCAAACAAACTGTGTATAAAAATGGTTATGACTAGATTTTACTGGAATTTTCTTGACTTAAAGCAGCCACAGTTCCTCATGTAGTGACAACATGTAGGCCCTAACAGCTAAAGTTACAATTTACTTTTTACTCCAAAAATAATATGAGATAGTGAGCTCTGTAGGAGGACACAGTATCTTCTTCTGGTTTTTTGCAGACCAAATGAGCTATCAAATGGGTCTAAGTCCAGAGCAGTCATTAGAACCACTGCAACATCAATGGTAGACACTTTTCGTCTTTCCCAAAGGAAACTGTTTTATGATGAAAAAGCTGTGAACCCTCTTGCATTTGGGCAGGAGGGAGAAAAGATCCAGAAATTCAACACACTGTTTTAATGTGAGCAGAATTTCTGACAGGAAAGGTGAAAACTCACTTGCTAACTCAAACATGCTGTAGTGTGTGGGCTGAGCCTCATTTGGCTTCCCTGCCTCATTATGCCTCCTTATCCCTACAGCAGGTTTTTTTTTAATAGTGTTTGAAAAGTCACCTTTGGGACTAGACAAATTATCCTTTCTGTTATGTCGTGTTCTCAAGGAGACTATGCTACGGCATTAATTTTAGTAAGAAAAAAAAACCATAATGTCCACATTGGCAAATAAATGGTCCAGTATTTATTTACATATCTCCCAAGTGTTTCTCAAAGGACCCATTCAAGATGAAATTCTGTCTGTCCCAAAGGAGACTAAGGTGTTTTGGGCCCCATTTGCACAATGAGGGAGCTGCGTATTAAGGTAGTATTCTGCATATCATTATGCATAATTATAACTATAATTACAGCCCTTTATTTCCCTGTCTTTCTGAGTTGCCACCTGAAATAACTGTATCACTCATATTTAGCAGAAATGTAGTCATTTTTAAAGTGTAGATAGTAGCTTTTTTTTTTTTTTCTGGATAAGAAATACTGTATAGAAACTGATGGCCATGCAGATTTTTTCTTTTCCAAGCCTTTACAAGCTTCTTTATAATACAGTGATTTGGCAGCCATTATATAGGCATGTATTATCTTAACTATATTCTAAGCACAAAATGTAAATATTAATTCCAAGAACATTAAACTTCAAAGTTTTGGGGCCTACAGAAGTCCCCAGTAAAACATATGTCTAAGTCATTAATAAGTTTAATAATAATAATAATTTCAGCAGAACAGAAATGTCCATCTAGTTTCAGGTTCCTTCCTAAAATTGTGTATTGTGCTCATATTTCTAAGGGCTCTTACAGACAACTCTTCCACCATACTTTGGGAATAAATTCCTGAAACTTACCCATGTGAGATACTAAGGATTCAAACAGATATAGTTCAAATGCTATCCAACATTAGTCCATAAATTACAAAGTAAGTTTCACTTTTTACATATGCTGTGCAGTATATGTCCATGGATAGGTCCTCCAAATAGACCTGATCTCTCTTCCTAGTTCTAAGCACAGGTATCTGTCCTCCTGTAACTGCAATGATTTGTGGCCTCCCATATAGCTTGTCCTGTTTCTTCACCAACAGCATGTCTGTCTTCACATCAGAGAATAGTTGTCACTGATGTGTAGAATCCCCTAAACAAACACTGTTTTGGGGGTCAGGGCAAAGTCTTTTGTACTGCTACATGGGCACCAATCAGTTATTTAGAGAAAAATACTACAATAAAATATAGGCTTTAAAGAGCACCTCACTGCTTATCTGAGTCCACATAAGGTCTCAGACAACGTACTTATGGAAAAAGATCAATTAGAACTCAGTAGGGATGGAATTAAAGACTAACAATTTACCTTTATCTTTTATTTTTGTGTTAAGTTCTACAGGATCATTAGAAATAAGAATGTAAAATTTTTGTATGAAATTCAAGGGACTTTTTACACAACATTAAAGCTTGGTAATGATATTGAAAGCTTAGGGCACAGTATTTCTAGCTTTTGAAAATTGGTCTGTGATACTTCTCTGTCTCTATCTCATTCTAATTGTAATAGTTAATACTTAGTACATGTTCAATGCTTTATATTATATATGCAGAATGCTGCACAAAGAGCAGTTAGTGGATCTTCACAACTCCCTATTTACATAGTTAAGTTCAAATTTTAAAAATCAAGAAATCATTTGCCTTTGGGTTATACTGTGATAAGATTTCAGTATAGAGCAACAGGAGATTTTACTAGAAGTAACGGGAATTTGAAAAGTCCCTTCCTGACTCTGCCCAGTCTCATTATGTGAGGAAAAGGAAGGGAAGATGTGAAAGTAGTGCAGTGGCAGTGGCTCTACTAACAAGGATTTTCCACATCTGGAAAATTCTATGGGAAACAATTGTTTCTATCAGACTCCTCTTTCCTTACTGTGTATAACCATGGCAGAAAATCAGAACACAAAGCTAATAGTATTTGCTTGGTTCTCACAGCAATAACAATACTCTGTCATTGTGAAGAAGCATAGAGAAAGGAGAGAGAGGATGAGACATAGAAGTGGTCAGAGAATGGCAGCCCTGCAAACCTTCAGCCGCTGCATAGAAACCAAATCACTTTATGCTACTAAAGCATTTCCTTTGTCCCTCCTACAGGGAAAGCCCACTGGATGTGCCTGTTTCTTTTTATATAGGAAAGAGACCCACACAGTGTTATCCCTATGGTTTTTAATTTCCTATTTCAGATGGCTTTATTAATCTCTCAGCTGGTCACCTACAGATGCTAACTGTGCTCCCTGAAACAGCTCTGCTAGACTCTGGAAACTCACTTTATATTCTGCTATTTTCACAAAAAAAAATAAAAGGAGGCAGAGAACAAGGGGAAAGGAAAAGGAAGAAGAAAGGTTGTGTATCTCCAGCTTTAGTAAATACCTGAAGAAAGAAGCGAGATATTTTCAAGCATTTTTTTTTTCCTTTCCTAGAATAAAAAGGTACAAAGTGTCTCACTCCTAAGGAAAAAGTGTACTAGAATATCAGCATAAAAAGATAGTTCCATAGAGAACTATCCAGCTGTTTATATGCTGAACAAGAAGCTCTAATTTTTTATATTTTTTTTCCCCTGTGTTCACACTGGGACATGAGTAATTTTGAGGAAATTCAGACTTGAAGTCTTGTCTAGTGTTTGTCCTTGCTACTTAAGGATTGCTGTGGCATTACCTCTTTTTTGTTTGTTTTCCAAGGTAGTCTTATGGTCCTGAGAAAACTTGTGTCAAAATGATGATGTTTAATAGATTATGCAGACTGCTTATCCAAGCCAAGAATCAGCATACACTTGTGTCTATTTAAACTGGCTTGTCAGTCTGTAAGTGGACAGAAGGAAAAATGAAAAACTAACAAATTGACATGACAGTGGAACGTTAAGTGCTCATTGTTGTGCATGGCTTATGCGAGTTTTTCTTCAAGTCTTGAATTCTGAAATGGCTGATCGGCCATATTTTTTTCTGTCATTAAGGAAATAGGTCACCCAACTTCTAGCCTTTGGAAAAGATAAACTTCAATAAGAATTTAATGTATATATCATATTTTGGCAAATTTATGTTGCTAAAAATCACAGTAAAGCTCCATTATGTAAAGCAGCAGAGAACTGCAACCACCCTGCTGAGGTCATTCACACTGAGGTCAGAGTAAAATTTCATTTCCAAAGAAAGTTGTTGGTTGTTTTTTTTTTCCTTTTGCTTATGCAAAATGCATGGAGAAAGATACTTTATCTGCATTTCATTATGTTAAGATCCTTCTGATGAAAGACCTTTTGAACACCAGCTTCCAATTCTTAGGAGAGAGCTTCAATCCCACCCACCAATATATGTTATTCTGTTGCAGGGAGAGTAGAGGAGAGGAGGGGAGGGGAGGGAAGGGATGGGAAAGGAAGGGAAGGGAAGGGGAAGGGGAAGGGGAAGGGGAAGGGGAAGGGGAAGGGGAAGGGGAAAGGGGAAGGGAAGGAGCTTTACATAAAGAGATAAAGAGAATTTTTCTTTTTGCACAGAAATATCTCAGTTGTTTTGAGTAGCAGTTTTATCATCCACACTCCATTCTTTCGCATATGTCCAATAGAAGAGGCGTTAAGGCTAACATGAGGGAGGCTTCTTTTGCTCAGAAACCCACTAATTTATCTCTGACTACTATAGCAAGTTAGACAATGGAAATGTGGTAGCAAGCCAAGTAAAGCCTTTTCTGTTAGGAAGTCTTGAGCTTGCTTTCAGTGAAAAGCTGACCTCCAATTTTTTCATGTTTCTTTGTTATATTTCCAACTGAGATGGAAGAAATGTGGAACATCATTTACAACAAGACTGACAAGCACTCTGCACGGTACGTGTGAAGAGTGAATTGCAGTTGCTCAGAATGATTGTGAGTAAAATCATGACTCACTTTAAGGTCACAGGAAGTTTTAATGAAAAGAGCTACCAGAGTATATTAACTTCATCTATTTACAAACTGCATGTTGTGCAAAGATAAGGACAAGCATTGAACAGAAACAGAGAGTAACGAAGACTGATATTTTCTTTAGCCTGAACACACTTCTCTTTTCTCTGATCTGTGCCGGTAGCCTTAGAAGATGGACTCTGTTTTTGTTAATCCAGTTGACACCATCACAAAGCAATACCTATTATTTATTCTGTTGGTTCTGTTGGAATTTTAAATAAGACTCTGCATACAAATCTTTTGTCATACATAAAAATACTTCAATCCAAGAACAGAACTGATGACTGAACTGATAGCTGTTACCAGGCCTGACTAACCATCTATGAATATTAAGAACACAGGTGTGTTTATGTCCATTTTGTGTATTGTTTAGCAATGTACAAAGTCTATGTCAGTTGCATCTGACATACAGCAATGCCGCCTTCTTCTCCTGAGATCTTTTCCTAAACCACAAGTAGAATTGCCATAGGCCTCACAACAATCATATACCTGTAACTCATTTCTAAATAATACCTGTTGCCCTCCGTACTCACTCCTGGAATATCTAAATCACGAGTACCTAAATAAAAAGCTAAACATTTTATATGTAATATATTGGTACTGAAATAGAGACACCTCTACAACAAGAGCCAAAATATTTCTTTACTTCACAGGCATGTAGCAGTGAGCGTATTGACTGGGTTTTTATAATGATTTTGGGGTTCTGGTTAGGTAGTACCTTCCAAAAGGAGGGAAACATAAATGATTGACATATGTTTAAATGCAATTAAAGTTAGATGTGTAGCTTTTTACTCTTTTTTGAAAATTCAGGTCTTACGTATGAAATTAAATATATTTTTAAATGGCTAGTCCAAAGTCTAGAGTATCGTGAAATGTTCCTGTACTTTTAAATCATTCTTACTATTACATAGTAGTCTAATCTCCATAATGATTCATCAATCAAAACATTTAATTACCATTTTATTGGCAGCATTTGTAATCCTATTGCAAAAGTTGTTGTTATATCATTTTATAAATCTGTTTCCTGAATTAAGGTAAGAATAATTATAAAAATATTTTCATGTGTTTAATTCCCACTAAAATCTCAGGAAGTAAATCAATATTAAGGACTTCCCTGATTTTGAATATCTGCAGTGCAGATACCTAGGAACTTTATAAATCTTACCTCTGTAAGTTCCATTCTTCATTTCCTGATCCTACATTTAAACCTAGAATCAAAGAATCACAAAACGGTTTGGAATGGAAGGGACCTTAAAGATCGTTTAGTTCCAACCCCACTGCCATGGGCAGGGATACCTTCCTGCTACCTAGCAGGGCTTATTGACAGAGCTTTAAACTAGGCTTGAAGGGGGAGGAGGACAGTATCAGGCTTGTCCATGGCAAATGGTGGGATGACACGCCAAGGTTAGAGAGACCTTTCTCTGAGATGTGCTGGCTGCAATGCAGCACACTTGAAGTCTTACAGAGATAAGCCAGGGGCTTCTGAGGTAGTAGGAGGCAGAGAAATACCTCAAAGAAATTAAGGTGTGTTCCTCTAAGAAAGTGATGCAGCAGACAGCCCAACTGAAGTACCTCTACACCAGTGCACACAGCATGGGCAAAACCACGAGGAGTTGTAAACCACCGTGCTGCTAGAAAACTACAACTTAGTTACCATTGTTGAAACTTGGTGGGACACAGCCCATGACTGGAGTGTGGCTATGGGTGGCTACAGGCTGTTCAGAAGGGACAGGTAAGGAAGAAGGGGCAGAGATGGTGCCCTCTACATCAAGAAACAGATAAAGTGTGAAAAGCTGTCTCTGAAGAATATCCATGAGCAGGTTGAAGGCCTGTGGGCAAGAATTAGAGGCTGAGGCAGCAAAGTGAACCTTGTGGTTTGTATCTACTACAAGGGCAGCCTGTTGACAAAGCCCTCTTACTCCAGCTGTAGGAGGCATTGTGCTCACAGATTCTCATCTTGCTGGGGGACTTCAGCCCCCCCAACATCTGCTGGAAAAGTAGCACAACAAGCTGTATGCAATCCAGGAGACTCCTGGAGTGCATGGAAGATAATTTCTTAAGCCAGGTAATAGACAGGCCTACCAGAGCGGTGTGATACTGGATCTGTTCATCACCCACGCAAGTGAGTTAATCAGTGACAATAAGATTGTAGGCAGCCTGGGCTGCAGCAATCATACACTGTTGGAGTTCACAGTCTGGAGGGATATGGGTCAGGCAAAGAGTAAAATCAGGTTTTTAGGAAAATTTAGGATAAAATTTTAAGAAAACAAAATTCCAGCTCTTCAAGGAGTTAGTCAATAGGACCCCATGGGAACCTGCCCTCAGGGGCAAGGGAACAGAAGAGAGCTGGCAGATCTTTAAGGATGCTTTCCATAGACTGCAAGAGCTCTTGATCCCCAGGTGTAAGAAATCACAAATGGAAGGAAAGAGACTGGCATGGATGAGTTGAGACGTGCTGGTCAAATTAAAAGGGCAAGAAGGAAACGCACAAGCAGTGGAAGCAGGGACAGGTATCCTGGGAAGAGTATAGGAATGCTGTCTGGTTGTTTAGGGATGGGGCTGGAGCTGAACTTGGCAATGGACGCAAAGAATAATAGGGCTTTTACAGGTATGTCAGCCAGAAAAGGAAGGTCAAAGACTGCATATTCCTCCCCCCCCGTCCTCCAAAGAACAAGATTGGCAAACTGGTAACAATGGATGAGGAGAAGGCTGAGGCAAACAACAGCTTTTTTTGCCTCAGTTTTCACTCGCAACCTCTCTCCCCACACCTCTTGAGTGGATGGACGGCAAGGCAGGGACTGGGGGAGAAAAGTCCCTCCCACTGTAAGAGAAGATCAGGTTTGTAACTGCCTGAGGAACCTGAACATACAAAAGTCTGTAGGACCTGACAAGATGCATCCCAGCATCCTCAGGGAATTGGCTGATGTAGTTGCCAAGCTACTCCATGATATTGGAAAATTCATGGCAGTCAGGTGAAGTCCCTGGTATCATGTCCCTTGATAGACTGCCTCCAATAGAGGTTGATTATTCCAAGGACACAGCAAATTATATAGATTTATTAAATTTTGTTCAGTCTAGCTACACTGTATTTCGTATATTCTAAAGCAGTATTTTATATTAAAATCTTTGCTTTTTCTTAATGGGAAATCAGTTTCCCAGTAAAAAAAATAAATTATTTGGCCAAATACAGGTAACTCATTGAGCCACTGATTTTAAATAATTATGCTGAGACATACACATACTAAAACAGTAAAATTACTTCATTTTTCCCCAAATGGAAATAGCACATTTCTTTAATCCTTATGTATAGAATATTATGTTCTCTTTCTTGTCATTTCAAAGAAATCCCTTTCATCTCTCATGTGCAGATTAAGCAAAGGAAAGGGTGAATTCACTGAGCAGGCATCAAAATCTTGTTATTATTAAAATGAGAACTTTAGCAAGATCTGAACAGAAAAACTTGTAAACAAAATGTAAGTACAGCAAACTGCTTGCATTTCATATGATGAAATGCTACCAGAAAAGCTTAGAAAAATCATAAAATAATGTCATAAACATTCCTCATAGTGAATGGCAAGAAATTTAAGGACATTAGATTTCTTGTTTCAATCTTCCTGATGGGACAGAAATTAATTTTCAGGAGCTGCTGTGTAATTTTGGCATGTTTTTCTATAATCCAAAAATAGAGTAAAAAAAATTAGGAAGCATATATGGTCTTGTGGTCTATGGAGTTGTGATGTGGGACAATGGATTTAAGTAGATGTCTCCCTTAGAGAATACTGTTCATGCTGACATCTGTATTTTGCATGTTGTTTTCATACATCCAACAGGAAGGTATATGTGAGAGCTCAAGGCCAACAGAACCTTATCAATATCCCCATTTTCAGGCAATCTCTAACATGAAAAGGAACAGGGAAGTTATAAGATAATCTTACTATATGTTTGCAAGAGCAAACACCAAAAACTCTGGAAGCCAGTGTTTCCATTCTTACTAATGTTAAATTGAGTATTACTTTCAGCATAAGAAAGACTGGAAGATTGGTCTCTTTAATTCATGATTTTGTCATTTTGTGCTATCTTAGTTCAAATTTAATAATTGTGTATATCATGAGTAGTTTCAATTTTCTTCAAAGAACGGATTACATTTCAGATTGAGCAAAAGTATCAGAAGGCCTATGATTTAAAAGGTACTGGAGAACAGCTTTTTACTACATAAATAGTATTGATATGTTATCACTTAAATCATCAAATTAATTACAAAAGTGTAGAAGTTAAAAAACTGTTCGTGCAAAGTACCGACAAATGCAAACTAGTAGATGAGCCTTGCTCCTCAAAGAAATGGATAGAACACACAAACACCTTAAGAAATGTAACGTTAAAAGCATATATTTAACTTTTCTTCTGGACAAAGCATATTACCTGGGAAGGCAGAAAAAGAACTCCAAAATGATAAATCATTTCAGTGTAATTCATGAAAATATGCCAAATGTATGATACAGAAGCTGGAGCTGTCATATTATAGCCCTTCACAAGATCTAAAAGGAAGTTATGAAGGAACTACATTTCTACTTAGATCTTAATCTAAGGTTAAGTAAAACTAAGAGATCAAATAGAAAGGAAACTAAAGAAGAAGATGTAAGGTTTAGATATGCAGCTGTAACACTTAATTTACTTTAGGCTCTACAGAACAGGTGTTTTAAAATCAATTTGGAATATCTTTGCCTGAGTACCACAATAGGACCGAACAATTATTTTGATACAACCCTGTCTTGGTAGAAAGAAACTGAAATTAATTTAACCTCTAGCGTATATAATTTTGTGATCCTACATTCAGATACCTTAAATGTAATTTGTGTTCAATGTTGCTTTTCTATTTCAGATTGTTTATGGAAGCACACTGCAGGGGGGAAAAAAACCAACCAAACCAAAACAAAAACCCTGAAAAAAACAAACCAAGAAAAGAAATTATTACCAAGCTGGAACACAGTAATAGAGTAAGAAGGTTGTCACAGAGTTCATTTAATGTCTTATTTATGACTTATAGCTGTTTTCTTAACTTGCCTGCAAGGTACATGAAGAAATGCAAGTCAGAAAGCTGTTATAATATACATAAATGTTTATTTAAACTCATTAATTTTTCTGTCTGATAACTACCACTACAACAGACTTGAAAAGGTTTGTAGTTTGAAAAGTTACATGTTCCTGGATTTCAGTAGTATTTTTTCTCCTTTCCTCTTTAGTCTTACCAAAAATAATTTATTTTGGAAAATGGTTCATGAATGTTTGTCAAAAAATATGCACATGGAACAATTTTATGAAATTGTAAGTTGAAAAGCTTTATACTGCTGGAATATGCCTATATTTCTTGACTCTCGTGTCTAAGGGCAACAGTTTTCATGCAAAACAAACAAACGGAAAGATTTCAGGCTGTTCCCACTGGATTTTATCCTGCTTTACTTGGAAATAAATGAGGAATGCCTGCTTTGAGATTTAAAAAAAAATATGATACACAAAGAAAACCTTTCACTCATTTTGTTCTAAAATGCCGTGTAAGTAGATTTAGTTATATAAACTCAGAATTCTTCATAGAGAAAGATTTTTCATAGACCATCCTGAGCACATAGGCACCCTCAAGATGTCAATGTAAGTTCAAAGTGCTGCCCATCCAAAATTAGTTACTTTCAGAGTAGTATTTCCAGTGATAATTCTCTGTTGTTATATTTCATGAGCTCCCAGGAAAAATAACCCACTGAGGTAGAAATTATTTTTTTATTAATTAGATTATTTATAGTCTATTGTCACACACACTTATCACCTTTTATTTTTTTTTTTTTTTCTAGAATAAATATTGCAAAGATTGAATTAAAAAGGTGTTGATAGGGACTTTAAGGATGATTTAAATGATCACTATCAGAGTAAAAACAACAAGTAGTTACTGGAGACTAAACTAGTTTGTGACCCAAGCTCCAAAGAAAAGAATTTAGTAAGCCAAGACTTCGGTTGAGGAATATGATCACAAACTTAAAAAAAACACTAAGCCTGTACTGCAGAAGGGATTTAGGACAAAGGGTGGAATTAGACACAGGAATGCAACTTCAAACAAGCTGCTGACTGCTCTCAAGAGTATCCAAAAAGCTTAAATATAACAGATAGCTCATGGGCTAACTCTTAGCTCCTCCTCAGCTTTATCAGGCACGGCAAGTCTCCAAAATTACTGATTTTGGCCCCATTGGCTGAGAAGCCAGGTGAACTTAAGCATTACTGATGATGAAGATCAAGATCACTTATTCACAAAATCTTTTAAATAACTTTTGTAAGTAGAATTGTTAAATTCATTGTTTTCATCAGGCAAAAATATGTGACATATTTACATGGCTCACTACATATATTTTTATTTGTTATTTATTTAAAACAAATACTGTGTTTCTATCCATAAGGGCTAATAGGTAATTCATTCCACATAAAGCATATTATGTGGAATAGAACAACATTGCTAAACCTACTTTGGTCTGTAGAAAGCCTTACAAAACAGTGCATTCAAAAAATGGTGAAATACTATTTTATCCTGTTTATTCCAAGAAAGGACCAGACCAGTTAATGACATTTCATTAACAGTATTAATTAATTGTGTTAACTCTGCTGCAGATCAGTTTAGCAATAAGGTTTTCACCAATGGTGCTATAAATTCTAATACAGGATAGAAAAGGGCAGTTTCCTAGAGAAGAAGAGTCAAAGTTCCCAAAGGAAAGAGAAAAGGGAGACTGAGAGAATAAGGAGCAGAAATGGTAAGCTAACAATGAGCACATTCTCTTATTAATGATGCTGAGTGTAACCATAGGGTACTGAAGAAATAATAATGACTAAATATTTAGTTGCTACAGTTACTATCCTTGATCTTTCCGTGAACCTCCCAAAGTGACAGTGGTGAGCACTGCTGTGGATCAAGACCAATTTTGCACTTGTGCCCATGGACCATAATTAAAATAGATTAATGAATAAGGAAATGCCTGCAGAAAGAGATCAGTCTTGCAACATTTCCCAAAGGTCGCTAGATTTTTTTTGAAAACTAAACCATAGTTTAAATCTGTCCACTTACTGTAGATTCTTCCCTTTACAGCATATTTTTTCACTGCAAAGAAGCCAGCTGAGCGTGCATTCCAGTGAGATACAGAGACACTATTACTCATACTCATAGTTCAGCTTATAATAGCCTTGATTATATGGGCATCATTGTTTTCAGTGGCATAAAAGGATCTCATCGCTGTGCTTGCATAATGCAAACTGTTTCCTTTCAGGAACCCATGGAAACAAAACTGTAGATGGAAAGGTTTATTATGAATTTTAGACCTGCCACAATGGGTTCTTTCTGTATTTTTTCTTAGAACCTATTTTTCTTGTAGTTTCTACCTACAATTTATTATATAATTTCAGCTGGATTTCATTGCCTCTGCCTGAATTAGCATGAAAGACCACCATACACTTTTAATGACAGAGTGTTTTTTCACCCCAGATACACTTGTACTTCATATCCAAAACTGAATTAGTGGAATGAAATGAAGAAACAAAATAATTTTTTCACATCTTTCATCAATATTACATATTACTGTTCAAAAGAGAAAAAAGGACAGGCAGGCAGAAACAGTAATTTACAGCCCAAGAGTAACACTGAGTACACAGGCTATGCTTCTGGACTTTTTGTGGTGACATCAGCTTTTCTCACTTCTTGCCAGTTCTGTCTCTATTTGATTGGAAGCAGACATTGCATTCTGATTCTTACTAATTCCTGGACTATTTATGTAAAGTTTTCATTTCTGGTTCATTTTTACATCCTTGTTAAAAAACTTTTGTGTTTGTACATATGCATGTTTTGGTTTTGAATAAGTATATCTGAAACCTCTCTGACTGCATAATTTCTTTGTATTCTGATTTGTTCTGTCATAAAGTAAATATCAGGAGAATATATATATATAATTTGAGTGCTTAGTAAATGAACACTACACAGGACGATATCTTGAACTTTCATGAATCTGAATAGCTCCATGGGCATTTTATGACCTAATAAGCACCCCCTAGGAACCGGCTATTAGGTATGTTGATCCTTCCCAAAGGAAAAAATGAAGAAGAAAAGACCATTTTATATACCACAGCCTTAGGTTTTCCTGCAACATGTTTATTATGAAGGACTACAGAAGGAGAGTTTTCTGTCGCCCTTGTGTTCCCCTGTTGCTGAGGTTAATCTAACTTATACAGGTAACTAGCTGTCTCTCCAGTGCAATAGTCCCAAATGGAGATCAATGGTGAGTGAGGCATTCTCATCAAATTCTTTTACTGGCTGCTTCCACCACTACGAACAATTTTATTGAGAGAATTCTCAACTAGTTAGTTTTCTGACTATTTTGCCCCAACAGACCAGTGGAAGGAACAATAGCCTGAAGGAGATTAAGGCTGACCAATTACTGATTTACTTCACTTTCCATGAACGGACAGCTGTCTGGGAGACGTAATTTAATACAAGCACATAATATATTCTGAGCTAGATAAGATATGTGGGGTTATAGGTTATATTATAACATTCATTATAACATGCTCAAAAAACAGCACAGTGTTGAACAGGTATAAAAACCAAACCAAGTCATGGTGAGCACATGTGGTGATAACCACTAGTACTACTGTTATTGGATAAAATATTTTACCATGGCCAAGGCCATTATTTTCCTATAGAAACATGGGTTTTGAAGACCATAGTATAACATAAAATCTCAAAGGGGGCAAAAGATAATTTGATTATATGCTTTTGATTTTATTATTTAAAGGACATTGTTCCAAAGTGAGAGAAGAGAGGAGGTAAGTTAAGAATTCTATGAATTTTGCAGGCCTGGTGACCTTTTTTCTAAGTCTGAGAAGACACTGTTCAAATAGCAAGAGCAGAGAGAAAGATGATGGAATGACACAGCGACTCAAGGATTTTAGTTGTTTAGAAACATGAAATTAGTGAGATCACCCTCCTTTGATAGAAGATTTCCTTACTCTTGGCACATAAGAGATGAGTTCATGTTGCAGTGGTTGGTGCCGCATCAGGACTGAATATTTTCAAGTTCTGTGTGCTTTTTCAAAAACATCTCTCCTTCTTCATAAAATTGAATGTATTCAGTCTATATATTTATTATTTATTATTCAGCTTGGCTTCTGGTTTCCTTTTAACAGTGGAAGATGCTGTCTGCTTAACACAGGGACATGTATTCAGAAATCAAAACAGTGGATCCTGTTAATAAGTTTCCTTAGAATGCTGCTTTTTCCAAAAAGCTATTACAACTGCATATGAAATGAATCTGGTGTTAAGTGTACTCTTGATACTAGCACAGACTATGATATTCTTGCTCAGATAAATTTAGCTTACGTTGAAATTTTTGTGTAGTCAAAATTTTTCATGTGGTTTTTCTGTCATTTCTATTTCAAAATAACTATGATAGCCTTTCTGTGGTGATTTTAGCTTACATAATCCTACAAGTGTGAAAAAAAGTAGTAAAACAGAAAAACATTTTGGCTTCCCTCGTGTCGCTGTGCAATATTGGAACTTGATATTCAGATTAGTTCTGATCTCATCTAAATTACCTACATCTCTCTTAGAAAGAAAACGGACTTTGCTTATTTGGCTAAAGTCTGCAAAGCCTTTAATTTCTTTGTTCTTGACTCTTCTATCTTGTCCCCACCCTGAGCACTGCAGGTGAAGGGGAGTTGCAGTCAGTTCATAACACCACATTGCTGCCACTTCTTCCTCCTCACACGTTTCCTCTGCTCCAGTGTGGGTCCTCTCCATGGGCTACAATCCTTCAGGAAAAGACTGCTCCTGAGAAGATTTAGCGTGGATCACCCATGGGTCACAGGCCTGTCAGAAAACCTGCTCCTGCATGGAGTCCTCTCCACAGGCTGCAGTTCCTGTTAGGACCTGAGTCCAGGCTGGGCTCTCCATGGGCTGTAGTTTCCTTCAGGCATATTCACCTGATGTGGCATGGGGTCCTCCACGGGATGCAGGAGGGACAACGTGCTTCAGCATAGTCTTCTCTGTAGGTTACAGGGGAATCTTTTCCAGCACTTTGAGCTCCTCCTCCCCTTCCTTCCTCACTGGCCTTGGTGCCTGCAAGGTTGTCTCTCACATTTTTCTCACTCCTCTCTCTCACAGCTACTGTACAGCATTTTTTAAGCTTTCTTAACTATGTTATGACAGAGACAACACCAGCATCACCGATGGGCTCAGATTTGGCCAGTGGTGGGTCCGTTTTGGAGCTAGCTGGAACTGGCTGTGTCCAGCACAGGGGCAGCCCTTAGTTTATTCTAATAGAGCCCACCACAGTACCAAAATCTTGCCAAGTAAACACAACACAGTAATATAGAAAGCTGGCTGTGTACGTCTTGCAATATTGTCCTTGTCTAAGTATATCTACTAAAGACAGATTTTATGCAACTGAAGTTCAGCAGAGTTTTGTGAAGAGCTTTAACTGGAACAAAAATAAGATATTCTATCGGTCTTTGAAAGGTCCTATGCACTCATATTTCATTATAAATTGCTACAAAAAAGATTTAAAATATTTCTACATGCTTTTAAGGAAAAAATGTTTTACCTAGGATCTTACCAATAGAATACCTGGACGATGGTACTACAGAGAAAGTAGACATGGATTTGCAAAACATCAGTATTACAGGACACAAATGATCATTTTAGAAGAGAGCTGATGCCAAAATAAACTGGAATTCATTTGAAGATCTTGTCCTGACACATAATTACATAAATTTCCGTCTAATTATCAAGATACTGATATTGAAGAATGCAATGAATGATTAAGAACCTGAAGGCAGTTCTAAACTTCACTGACTGAATGAGCTATGACTCTAAGAATGAAAGAATGTTGGAGACCACTTTGGGTCTGATGCTGGTACCTGAAATATGATGCTGTCATTTATGTTTCTGCCCAAAGCCGTTCAGGCCAGAAGTGAGATGACGAAATAATAGCACCCAGTAGGTGCAAATCACCTGTGCATTTCTATTGTAGAGTATCAAAGTCTGTCTTGGCACATGGGAAATCTTAATAAGGCAAAGCATACTGTGACTCTGACTATTATCAAGAAATATGATTTACAGCTTTATAGGGAATTTATGAAACTACCTGAACTCTCTGAACCAGCTCGTTCTTATCTGAATACATTGTAGACTTAGTCTTGGGAAAGCAGCTGCCAGATGAGTTCAGGAAATTCACCGAGATGGGGATTAGGATTGATAAATGACTGTATATGTGCATACGGATTTAACAGGGTATGGGGGAGGGAAGGAGAAAAGCAAAACTATAGCTGCTCCTTGTGTGGGGATATATCATGAGCACAGTGGACTACAGTTCACTGCAGCAGCAGGGATTGTATTTAATATTCTCTTTCTGGCATAGAATAGAAACAGGTGTCTGCACTGACCTCTCTGTATTCTTGGCCAGAAGGTATTTACATGCTTTTGAAATGCAGCTGAGATGTTAACATTTTACTTTTGTGTCTGAGATGGTGCAGCGGTGTAGCCTGTCTAAATAAAGTCTCCTCTTTGAATCAGTGCATTTCCAGTGTTACTAAGAGTGCTGGAGAAGAACCACTTAATTAAATATCTAATGCTAACCAGTTGTCTCAAGTTCAGCAGTTTTGTCCCTTGTGGTACTCTGTGAAAAGAGGAGTGTATCAGTTGATGCCTGAGGAGAAAGAAAGAAAAAAAAAATTTTTAAAAGAAGTAGTAATACATGATGTTTAATTTGGCTAAGATGCGAGGCATATAAAAAAATATTTAACTTATGAGTGGAAGAAAAAAAGAAAAAGTGGGGGTATTTATACAGCTGACAAGGTATGCCCACCATTTGTTTAAAGGATTTGTAACCTTTACAGATCTTGTTGATTCTCTAAATCCTTCTGGCTACCCAAGGCACAGCTGTTGCTTAGATAGCTTTTGCTTTTTGTTTTTTTTCTCTCCCTTCAAGTGATTATTGCTATGCACTTTCCATGAGATAATACTTTTAAAACATTGTGAAATCTCACACTAATGCATAATTCTTCAGCCCACTTCTAAGCCACTGTTTCTTTCCAACCAATTTTCCCTTTTGTTCCACCAGCTGTCCCATGTAACAAATACATACTAAAAGAAGTCTAAGGTGTTGTTTTTTACTTGAACAAAAAATGTCAAGAATGACAACCAAGCAG
Source organism: Charadrius vociferus (assembly GCF_000708025.1). NCBI lineage: Eukaryota > Metazoa > Chordata > Aves > Charadriiformes > Charadriidae > Charadrius > Charadrius vociferus. Next base: position 3,159,535 of record NW_009648876.1, on the reverse strand, counting down.
CTAGTTCATTTCACTGCAGGCACTAGCAGCTGGAAGGCAGGGGGGGAAAACGAAGCATTTCCACAGCACACTATGATCATGTGATACAGAAACAGTCTCATAAGGGACTAATCATCAAAATTTACTTGAAAAATCTGAATAGTGCATTAATATTGTTTTCGAATCTGTTGTCCAAAGTATTGTACTAATCAGAATTTTCACTGATTGTGAAATGTTCACAGAAAGATTTAGGCCTGATTTCAAGAGCTAATCAGTTTAAGACAGAACAGAAGCGTGCCCCTATGGCCTTTATGTACATTCCCAACCAAGCTATTTATCTGGAATTTCAAAACTGAACACTCTCATTACATGGTTCAGAAGTGACCTGTCTATGGCAAAGGTTTTGATAGGAATGCTCAGGGTGATTCCAACTGAAAAGTCATAAGCTGCTTGCAGAACCTTTGGGAACTGAAAGGGAAAAATCCGATATGTGTTTACTGTCTGCATTTATACTTTGTACACAAGTACTCTCAAAGCCAAATTCACTGACCAAATTACAGCTGCAAGGGTGCTTTTGGGGTCACAGGTGACATTCCACCTGTTGTATATCAAAGGCTGAAAACTCAACAGCATCTGGCTTATTGATCTCCCTCCTGGACATTTCCATGTGCACTGTTGACTCAGCCGATGGAGTTCTGTAAGTTTGTCTTACAGAAGGTCCACCACAGAAGATCACAGAATCTGGTCCAAATAGAAAGTTCTCTGATCCCTTCCCCTCCCAGCCCTCCCCAAGATGCCACCCATGGAGTAACTTTTCTAAAAGTCCATAGCAGAACAAGGTGATCAGGCATCTTAATATAAGATGACACTCAAATTGCCGTAGGCTTCACAGCAACCTGGAGACTGCCGTCTGGATCATGACCTCTATGAAGCGTGCCTGCCCTTCTCTTTGTAAAGGAGAGAAAGAGAGAAAATGAAATGTTTCACCACAGCTACAGCATGGTGAGCTACAAACACCTTGTGACAAGCAACAGATAACTGACTCAGAGGTAACAACAGCTGGGGCAATACTGAAAAAAAGAAAAGTGGCTTTAGCCAAGGAGAGCAACTTCCTCAGCATAATAAGGGAGAGGGCTGAAGGGAGATGTGTCTTCCCAACTGGATTGTAAAGGAGGTATTTCACAGGAAGGCAGGAAGGTTACTTCTATGGAGCATGTAGCAGCTCACATCTGCCTTCACTTTATTGGCTTGGAAAAAAATTAAAGGAATAAAGGTGGAGATTTCCAGTTTTTTAACAGGGACTGCATGCCTTTAATACTGTAATTAAAAAAAAAAAAAGAAATAATTAGTCCGTTTTATTGAATATGTGGAAGAGCAATCTAGGATCTGAATTTAAGTTTTATCTGAAAAGCAGTGGAGGACAAGTTGCCCTGGTTTTGCTTATATTATGCCAAATTACTTTTTAGCAGATTAAAGGAACCAAGTTAGAACACAGACTGTTTTTGTGTTCTTTATCTCTCTCTGGATACTTTGCTTAATGCTGCACTCTGCGTGTGCATATAGTCTGACTAGACTCCAACAGATGGCCTGTATCAAAGTTTTTCTTGAAAGAACTGTGACTAATGTGAGCTGGCCCCATTAATCAAGTGTGGTCTGTATGGAAATATTCCCTAGCTGTGAACTGAGTAATTTCAATAGGCCTGAGTTAGAAAGAACAAGCTTTCTAAACGCAAATGGTGTTTTTTTTTTTTTTTTGAATGTGTATGTGGGTGAGTCTGTGAGGCAGAGAGTATTGAAAGCATGTATGTTTTGGGCTTGTTTTTAAGGTGTACTCTGTAGTCACCATTTCTTTATAGAAGAAGTAGAAAGTTTATTAACTTGTGTTAATGGGTGTTTTTTTCGTTCAGGGCTCTTAAAAACAAAGGAGTTTGTTTTGGCTGGGTTTCTCTTTTTAAAAAATGTTTCTGCTCTCTTAGTTTGATACTCGCTGGGAAGGCTCTTGACTCTAAAGCTCTCCCATTGGCAAATGGGGACATAAGTACCACTTGGGGAAGAAGTTGTTTGTTCAGTTTACATCAGGTTTGTTGCAACCCTAAAAAAATAAAGTAAAATGAACCAAACCAAACCAAGCTAAATTAAAGTGAAATAAAGTAAAATAAAATTATGTTTAAAAAAACACCAATTACAAGAGGCTAGAACCCCAGAGAAAATGATGTTGAAAAACAAGAGGCTAGAACGCCAGAGAAAATGATGTTGAAATGAGAAATTCAGAAGGGCTATGTAGCTCATGTTTACTGTTTACGTGCATAAAGGACTATGAGTGAAGCATGGAAATAGATAAGAGGTTTATATATGAAGTGAAGCTGAAATATGTATCTTTTCTGTAGTAGTCTTTTTATTGGACAGATGCAGATATTGAAATAATGTAAAATTTCATTCTACAATTATATATTTATTATGCTGTCTATGGAGTTGGGAGAAGAGTAAAAACCACCTCAGTTTTGGAGAATCCTTATCCCTGTTTTTCCCAGGTGGAAAAAGAACTGTGTAGGGAGATTTTATTAAAGAGTAGAGACAGAAAACTGCAATTAGGGATGAACAATGAAACCAGGATGCTGCATTGATGTAGTGAGAACAGGCTGTAGAGTCTGCTTCAGGAGAGCGAGGAAAATGAAAGAGAAAAGACAGGGAAATAAAACAATTTTAGGACCCACAACTGGAGCAGCAGAAATTTTCACGGTGGGACTGTGTGGATGAAGCGTATAAGGGTTATAGATGAGGAAATGGCATTCTGCATTCCCTCCTGGAGGCAGCGATTAGTGAACTCTACAACCCTGACCGGTCATGAAATAGCTACTCCGCTTGGAATGGCATTCCATTCAGTGCATAGACTGGGTAGTGCAGAGCGGGCTATCCTGATCTTGCTAGCGTTATTCCTGCTAGTACTGATCCACTTTTGAAAGCTATGTCAGGACACCTTAAGCTAGATGGATAACCAGAAGGAGATGAGAATGTATTAAAATCCCATAATGCTTTCTTGACAATGTCACCTCTAACATACTCACTAATGCCAAACAGCTGTATTAAAACCAGTGTCAGGCTGGTAGAGAGATGCCCACCTACACGTAGGCTGGAAACGAGATTTCTTCTGTTTCAAATCCTGTGTTGGTCTGTTGTAAGAGATCATGAAGGTGAATTTAAACTTCAAAAGTTGTGGTTCTCCATTAGGTGTCTGTGATGCAATTTCAGAACCATTGTGAGATAGCGGGCATAAACCTAGCATGTCTGCAGCATCACTGTCAAACCCTCACTGTAGACAACAGTGTCTTGGCCATTTATGATTAATGAGGCTTTCGTGCTTCCACTTAGGCCCTATAACATGGGTTCAGCTAAGTCTGAGCCGTGCACCATTCAGGACAGTATGACTTGTGGGATGAAATGATCTACTGCAGTTGATTATGGTCTCTAGCAGTAGATGTGGCTACCCTGACACCCTAACTGCTGCCAGGTTTGCTGCTCTATCTCTTGTTGTTCCCCAACTGCATAAGTAATAATTTGGAAAAATGGGAGCTGATGAAAAACTAATATGGGCACTGAAGGACAGAGGTGGTGTGTGGTAGTGTGGGGTGCAGTAAGGCCCAGCACAGGTGTCAGAAGACCTTGCATGTCCTGCAGCAAGACAAGTGAGATAGATAGGTAGGTTCTACACTTAAAGGCAGATTATCTGGCATTCTGCATTACTTTGAGTTTGCACGATACTTCATTCCATGTTCTCCTGTCAAAGCAGTCTCGATAGCACTTTACCACATTTAACATCACAATTTAGCACATTGTAAATGTAGTCCATGAATTTGACTCTGCTACCATTAAGTTAACAATAGCTCACTCCACAAATTACCCCACTGAAATACAGTGATCTGTTTGCTCAGCTCTGTTGAGGATATTATTATTAGTAACATACAACAAGGCCAAAACACAGCACTTGCTTTAAGCTCTGTTTAATTGTCTTTTCAGTCATCTGTTATGAAGACACAATATCCCCATGGGGGTCTGTTTGAAAAATGAACTCTTTTCTACATAGCGAATTTATCTCATACTGTATTGCTGTGAAGACCTCTAATGATAAGATTTATAGAATGCTAAAAAGATTGCTTAAAGATTTTACAATTGTTGTTAGTCAAGTTAGACTGAACTAACGCTGAGAGATGAAGTTGTTAAGATAGTAAGGAAAGAAGGATATTGCTAAGTTATGATCACATTGAGGATGCTGGGGGAGAGGGTGGAGTACAGAGTGACAAATCTGAATCCATTGCTCAAACACTGGAAAATGCATTTGCATTCTGTCCAGCGGTTTGTATTGTTGCAGAGATACTGTATAGGTCAATTGAATTAAATTAATATCCAGGTCCAGACTCCTGGTGTTTGCAGTTTCTGAGCCTCAGGAATGCTTCCTCCACTGAAAAAATAATTAAAAAAATTACCAGGAATATAAAAAAACCCCAAACCAATAACTTGTAACACTGCAAAAATTGATGAAGTGGTAAATAACAGTAGGTACAAGTCCACTAGACTGACCACTCTGAATTGCTTGGTAGAAGATACTAATCTGAACTATGTTCATTTTTTAGATAGCCAAATTCAAGTTCACATAGCTTAAAAGAAAAAAAAAAAAAGAAAAAGAAAGGCTTAAGTCACACTTCATTACACAGGAAACAGTATCCTACAATCAGTGACAATGAGAAGGAACATAGTATCATTGAGATAGCCAGTAGAAAATGACCTTTTAAGATAGTGCTGTGCTTAAAAAGGATATTGTTTGACTATATTTAAGCATAGCAATTCAGTCATGCTAGAGATGTTTCTGAGGAATTTTTGATGAGGTCATTATTGTATACTGCTTTACTATATCCCTTTGGGAAACAAGAAATAAAAATTGAAAGGAGTTGCCAAAATACTAGTCAAGGCATGAAAAACCTGCCTTGTTATGATTTTTTCTCTTGGGAAAGAAAGTTAGGAGCTATTTTAATGAGATTTTCAAAATACCTGGCTGGAAAAGAGTTCATCTGACAGTAAACAGCTCTATAAAAGGGAAAATGATGATAATAATAATGACAACATACATATTAATAACTTAATAACATAATAACATAATAAATTACCTAGTAAAGACATGGTATTTTTATTCGTCATTTTAAGTCAATATCAAGATTTTATAATTTTCTAAAAATATTTAATAACTCAAGAAATAATTTTGGATGCTATTTAGAGATCCCTTGGTAAGCACTATGACCTGTTTTACATGGTCAGCTTACATTGTGGTCTTTTATGACATTAAAAGGTATGAATATTATATTATATTATATATAATAATATATATTATTTGTAGTCCAAAACTACACACCCTTAAGGGTTAGTGGGAAAGCTTATCTTGAATTTCTTGAATTTCCTAACGTAAGAGTGGGTTCTAACTCTGGTTAGAAATACTCCCACTGAACCTGTCAGAAGAATTACTTATTAAAAAACATCTCCTTTGGTGTTTATCGCTTTACTATGAGTGACTGAATCAGAAGAAGAACACAGGATGGTATGAGCAGTGTAACGTGATCTGGCAAACTTGCAGAGGAGGTTGGAAAAGAAACAAGAAAAAATCAGGTCTGTTGAAATGCATCATCCTTCAGCTTCATGCAATGAATCATGAAGAACTATTAAAATGAATAGATCTGTTACTATTAACATCAGCTGAAGATCTACTTTCTGAAATCTAATAAAAAACTGGTTTAAAATTGAAAGCAAAAGAGCTGGATAAGCATTATGATTATACAGAAAATATTATGTCAATTGACTTTGAACTCTATACTACAACATCAAGCTGTCATATAGTTTTCTTTTAATACTAACATTTAAATGTGTCATTTAAAAGAGCAACAACTGAGTTTTCATCTGAAAATGAGGTGGGAAGGTAGAATTGTTGTCACAGAGAGTCATGTTATTGCAGGTTATTGATTTGATCAGTCCCATGACTACCTCTCAACAGACTGCTGCCTCTTGAGACAGTGAGAGGTTAACAGCAAATATGAGTTCTTACCCTTGATCCAAGATATAGACCTGTTGGCATGCATCCAGAGGAAGGTCACAAAGAGAATCAGAGAGATGGGACACCTCTCCTATAAAGAAGGCTGAGAGAGTTGGGGTTGTTCAGCCTGGAGAAGAGAAGGCTTCGGGGAGACCTTATTGCGGCCTTTCAGTGCTTAAAGGGGACTTATAAGAAAGACAGAGACAAACTTTTTAGCAGGGCCTGTTGTGGTAGGACAAGGGGTAATGGATTTAAACTAAAAGAAGGTAGATTTTGACTAGATACAAGGAAGAAATTTTTTACAACAAGGGTGGTGAAACACTGGAACGGGTTGCCCAGAGAGGTGGTAGATGCCCCATCCCTGGAAACATTGAAGGTCAGGTTGGATGGGGCTCTGAATGACCTGATCTAGCTGAAGACGTCACTGCTCATGTCAGGTGAGGTTGGACTAGATGACCTTTAAAGGTCCCTTACAACCCAAACTACTCTATGAGTCTATGATCTATGACCCACACTAGTGATCAGTGGGTCTTCCAGCTCTTTTCTGGCATCAAGTGGATGATGTAGAGTCTCAACACATTCCTGTCTCACTGTGACCTACTCCTTGTTCCTAGTTCCAGCATCTTTCTTTTTTCCACAAAATGTCTATCACCAGTCTTTTTGCCCTGTTGTCATTTTCCTGATGTGAGCTAATTTTCTCTCATACCTATCTGTGCTCTAGATACACAACTATCACTTATAATTTCTCAGTAACACCCGACCATGTTTTCTCTAACACACAGGTTCCCTGTCCTTGTCTCCCTGCCCACCCAAAGTGAGTGACCTAGACTTCAAATCCCAAATAATTTCCCTCTAAGTGTTGTTTTCCCCTCCCCCTGAATAAGGTCATCTCTTCCCTCCTTTTTCCATATCCTGTTTCTCTCTGAATTGGACCTAAGTCTCAGATTTAGTCCAAGTTTCTTACCCTGCTGATCCAAACGTATTCCTGCTTCAGCTGTAACTTTGGTTTTCTTCTCACATTTCTGGTGTGCTACAGATTCTCTTTCCCACCAAAAATCTTTTTTCCCCAGTCTATTCCATTTTGATCTTCCTTCTCCTCAGACCCTTCTGTTTTATAATAAGGTCATATTGAGAATCTGAGTGAATAAGAGCTCATGGCGATCTCTGCTGCAGTCTGCTATGTTACTCATACTCAAACCAGTTTGTCTGAATTGAGTTCAGGTATTTCCACACTGATGTAATTTGCATGACTGCTGTTTAAACTCATTCTTTGAGTCGTAATTTGTTCCTGTCTTGATTAAACAACACATTGTTGAAGCTCCTATTTCTCAGAAGAGATATCACTACATGTCCTAATTTTGCCTATCTTTCCTCCTTGTTTTTCCAATTTCTCTCTCCATGCTGTGAAAGATGTAGACTTTAATTAATGTCAAACGTAATGAAAAAAAAAACATTAAAAAAAAAATACTGAAAACTCTTCTGGAATTTCATGGGTTCACCTTAGAACCAGTGAAGCTTAGCACAACACATACATGATAGTGGATCAGATTGTGGGATGCAGCTTCTTGTTCAGCACGTTGACTTTTGGCTTCTCTGCGTCCTTTATAATCTCATGCTTTATGATTTGCAGAGCAGCCTCTATATTTTTCCTTCCTTCCTTTCCTCCTTTCTCCTTTATGTTCGTGAAAGCTACGGGTTTTATTGTTTTGTTTTGTTCATGGAGACAAGTAATTTTTTTCACTCAGTCATGAAGCTAGCAAAGAGGCAAATCTCAGAGGTTTAGCTTCTTTGTGAGAGATTTTTTTTTTCAGGAAGCTCTACATCTAATTTTCTTTGTATACCATCGTCTGAGATTCTCAAGGTAGTGCTTATTGGCAGTGACCTGCCAGATATCCTGGGTCTTAAGGATGAATGAATAAATAACTTTGCTGAATGCTGCTGAATATGTGATAATGCAATTAGTATTCTTGCCAGCTGAATTGAAAATGAGATGTTGTGTCTCCAGGGAACAGTGTACCCCTTTGTAAATGCTTTTTTTTTTATTTTTTTATTTTCCTTTTAAATGCATCAGATACATATGAGCTAAGCAAAAATGTCCATTATAAATTAAAATAGCTTTATACTGTAGATTAGGTGACCACTTCTGATTTGGCAGTTAGACTTCAATTTGCATATCACTGCTTAAGACAAAACAGAAAGAATATGTTTAATTTGTTACTTTTTCATACAATTAAAGTTATTACTGATAATTAAATACATAATTTTACATTCAGACCAATATATATTGGATGAAGTGGGACAAAGTGTAGGTTACACTACATATTAACACTGTCCCGAGGCAAAGGCAAGCAATAATTGCTTTGGATCAGATCAGTTAATTTCATAGATCTGCTGAAGACAGTAGGGTATTTGGTAAAGGGGCAAGGAATCAGATGATAGTAATCATCTTAATATATAATACTGAGGATGTGGATATTAGTCAGCCTTGAACAGATTGGTTGCATATAGGTGTACAGGAACTAATGCAGACAATTTTTGTCAGCTATTTTTTAGTAAAAATTAGGGGAAGATTTTCCTCAAAAGCATACAAGAAGGCTGATATTCTCCTTGGAAAATCTCACAAGGGATGAGCATGGCTTACAGGCTGTATATCACTTCCACTGCAAAGGCTATAGACAATGACTTCAAACCCAGAAAGAAGTGAATAAATTAGATATCTGTGCTCATTAGGAGGGATGAGGGGGAAGCTGACACACAAACTGAAGCTATTTGTAACAATGATGATTCCCTTCAGCTGAAAAAAATAACACGGGTGGTTCTCTACTTCAGCCTTCCTGACAACATTGTGAAGTATTTTGTTCAGAATGAAGAAGGGAAAAAAGAAAAGAAAAACAAAACCAAAAATAAACCCAACAAACAAACAGACAAAAACAAAACCTCACAAAAAAACCCTACCAATACAGGAATACGGGAATTCTGTAGAATGTCAGAAAAGTATCCACCGAAACCAGACACTCAGTGAAGTTACCCCACAATATATACAGCTCCTGGAGAGGTGGTGATCTCATTTAACCTTACTGCATAGTACAGGGAACTAACACAGCACATCAGTGACAAGCCCAGACAACAGTACCTGTACTGACTGAAATTAGTTTATTGTACTTTATTATGGACAGCCAAAATCAGAAGAGGGATAAGTGGAATATTATTTACATCATAAAACCTTCCTAACCCGGAAGAGCCCAGTCTTAAGGAAAGGGGTGCTGTGTGACTCCATGTTGTCTAAAGCAAGCCACATCATGCTGTTAAGGGCAAATAAGGTTTTCGGAGTAATTGTGTACCTATTTGGTGCATGGATGGTGGAATAAATCTGAGGCATGGCGAAATCATATCAGAGAGTTCATTGTATGAACCACGGAATCTTGGTTCAGAGGAGGAGAAACAGGTCTGGATTCTCTAGAGCTGCCCAGAAACATTTCATCTCACTTATTTCTCTTGCTATTTTCCCCCTGGTGACATAAACGTGAACAGCCTATCCCATCTCCAACCCTCAGGACTCTGTAACTGTCTGCCTGGCAATGTTCTCTGGGACTGAGTGATATGTAAGCTTGCCTTATCCCAGGAACGTACTATTTCCCTATAACATAAAGGTGAAGATGCACTTAAGCATGAGATGAGGATGTAACTGAGTGCCTTATACCAAAGTTTAGCCTTTTCCAACCCCACCAGTGTTTTGTGGCTAAGTTTTCCAGCCTGAGCATATAGTACTTATAGCTAAGAAATATTTCTGCCTTTCATTTATTTTGATAGATGGTACTTTTGAATTTGTCAGCTAATGAGCACTAAAAATTGTAGCATATCATGTTTTCTGCAGTCAGGAGTAAGAAGAGATACTCCCCATGTGTTTTATTTCTTAAAAAAACCCAACAAAAACAACAAAACAAAAGCGAGTTTAATTTTCTCTCCTTTCTGACAAATTCTTGTGTTCTTTTGAAACTAAGGTGATACCAAATGCAGGTATCAAGAAGTGCGATATAAAGTGTGATGTGGAGAATTATAGAATGACAAGTAGCTCTACAGACCTCTCTAGAGTACATTATACAGAATATAATCTGACATATAAAAGAAGCACCACATCCTCACCACTTCCAGGTTCTCATTCTTTTCTCAGGTGATTTTTCTCTTGGTATCACAAGGAGAACTTCTGATGTTGAGCAACTGAATGGTTAACACATCCATGGTATCTATCCAATATATGTATCGGAATAGCTGTAAAGATACCAGATGTCTATCTGAAAACAATTTTTAGAGGAATAACAACTCCAAACAGATTAAAAAGTTTCTCAGTTTCTCAAATCTTTTTTTTTTTTTTTTTTCCCTCGAAACCTGAGTTTTCTCACTGGGTGATTTTTTTCCCCTTTTCTTTTCTTTTCTTTTCTTTTCTTTTCTTTTCTTTTCTTTTCTTTTCTTTTCCCTTTCCTTTCCTTTCCTTTCCTTTCCTTTCCTTTCCTTTCCTTTCCTTTCCTTTCCTTTCCTTTCCTTTCCTTTCCTTTCCTTTCCTTTCCTTTCCTTTCCTTTCCTTTCCTTTCCTTTCCTTTCCTTTCCTTTCCTTTCCTTTCCTTTCCTTTCCTTTCCTTTCCTTTCCTTTCCTTTCCTTTCCTTTCCTTTCCTTTCCTTTCCTTTCCATTTCCTTTCCATTTCCTTTCCTTTCCATTTCCTTTGCTATAGTGAAGTAGACATAACCAGCTTTTTAGAGAGATATGTCCTGCTGATCAAGTTTTGATTCTGAATAGCTCACAGATTTCCTGACACCCATAAATATTCAAGCTCAGTGGGTATCTGTGCTCCCTGGTATCTATAGGTATATTGCAGATTTTTATTGTTTTATGATGGAAGTTTATTTTATTTTATTTTTGCCTTCACAGTTGGCTTTAGGTTTTTTTTCCCTGCTTTATAGACCCTTGTCTTTTTATTAGTTCTGTGTTCCCTGTTGATTTTATGTTTTATATTCCTGCTGTCACCACCAGCATCTCACTGTAAACAAGAATGTTGTATCTCAGTGGGTTATTTTCTGTTAATAACCTGTGATACAGTATATAAATAAACCACTGAGGAGTCCACAGGTGCAATTTATTAGAGTTATTGCAATGTGACTTCGGTAATGTGCTCGAGTTCTTTAAAAACTTTGGTGTGTTCTGAGTTGAAGACGACAGCTATATATTGCAGTTCAGCAGAGGAAAATAAATATCAGTGTAATGAAATATATCCAAGTCCAACTTAATAATAATGGTAATTTCTCAGTGTCAATGCCTGGAGACCTATGTGTACCTCAGGATAATTCAGACAAAAGTAAACTTGTAAGGTAACTTATTATCCAGGTTAGGCTGGAAGAATGGAAGTAAGCCAAATGGAAAACCACACAAAATACTCTGTCGTCCTTATACTTACATCACTGTTAACTACATGATAACACATTCTGATCCCTGTTAAACTTCATATTATACAATCATATTTCAGACATATGTTATACCTGTGAGGAAGAGCTGTGAAAAGCAAGCAAAAAATAACTCAGAGGTTGTTTGACTCTATCTCAAAGCTGTAGTTAAGTCCCCAAATCACTCAAATGAATTTTTGAGCACACTTCCTTAAAAATGTGATTAAGGTGAAATCCAAAATTTTATCAGTAATAATGTATCTGCTTGCACACAGAGAATAGAGCTGTCAACTCTGAAATATCTATGAATGCTACTGTGCTTTTCATGATTCACTGCTGTTCATAAGAAATTAAAGCACAGAGAATCCAGTGCTTGATGTGAGTCAGATTAAAGGAAAAAAACAGAGCGCGCAGAGCAGTCAAAAAGCAGTGTTCACCCTACCCTTCCTCATCCTTATAAGCTGATATGTTGACTCAAATAAAAGCTGTCCTGCCATTCAGAATGTCTTGGAATCACTTGGAATTTTCAGAAGTCAGCCCTAAAAGAGTATTTTGGAACAGTTTTAACTCAATACTACGCTTTATATATGTTCAACATTATACTTTATGCTCTTTTCTAAGGTTAAATTATAATGTGTTATCTTCTCTAGACATCGACATCACTCCGCAGAGAGTGCAGGTGGTACCATGCAAACGTGACCAGAACTTTTGACCAGGCAAACAGCTAAAAGAGAAACTTTCCATTTAAGGAAGGTACATAAGGTCTTGCACCTCAAATAATGTAGATTGCTGGCTTGAAAACTCAAGGTGGTTGGAGCAGTCTGAATGGGGCTATTTCACACCTGTGGAAGCTGGAGATACCAGAAATCTTTTTTTTTTGTTGAAACATCAGACTGTCCTGTCTCACTCAATCTACAATTCACAGAATCCATAAGAGTGCATCCTTTTTGTCTGTGGTAAGGGAGACAGCTGACCTAGAAAGGATGAGTTTAGCTTTGTCAATTATTATTGTCAGCAGAGTGATTCTGCACAAAGGTCCTTTTACACTGGTTATCTTTGTTTTTAAAGATCCTCTGATAACGTTAATAAGTTCATTCTCATGAATATCTTATTCTCTCGATGACTACTGACAACTATCTGCTAGTAGATGCTCAGCCAACTAGGATTCCATGCCTGTCCCAGGGTTCGCATGTTCAGTAAAAACCTCCTGAATGGCTTTGTATATTGCTGGCGCATGCATAACCAAATTTTACCTTGCTGTAGAGGAATGACTCCTGTGGGATTTATAGACATTAAAGTTCAAGTTTTTTGAGTAGGTGGCAGGAGCTGAGGGAAGCTAACATCATGAAGGCAGTGCTTAAGTCCTATCTCAGCTTCTGCCTTGTTAAGTTGCTGGGAATGCTGCCACCAATATTAAAGAGAACAAGATCAGGCTTGTTTCTCCTATGTAGGCGCAATCAGGATTCAATGACAGATGTGACATCTCCAGCAGAGAGAGCGTTCGCTGGTGTCAGAGAGAACAGATCCTGGTTGTGTACAGTGAAAGTTCCAGACTGTCTTACAAAAAAGGAAAATCTCTTTTAACTTAAATGACAAATGCATCATCTTTATTACTACCATGATAGTTCTGGGCAAACAATATGGAATCCTATAGGGGATTTTTTTATTATTAGTTTAAACACAATTGTTTCAAGATCACCTTTAAATTCTATGGAAACATTTATGTATTATCCTTTCATAATACTCTGTGGGACTTCTATGAGAAAATGAAATAAATTATGAAAACATAGGCAAATGTAATTTACATTTGATAATATACATTTGTAATTTACATGTGATAATTCAAACAGCAGTTTGTCCAGTTTCTCTGGACAAACAAATAAGCCTAATATTAAGCAGAGCTTTGTCTTATGTACCTGAGTTTTCATGCAAGGTTCTCAGACTTTATATATATGAACATACACATGAGAACTGGGAACCTGATTTACCTTCACTAGAATTTTAAACAAGTTTGCACCTCATCACAGAAAATTATTTGTGACGGCATTTTATTAATTAAAAAAGAAATCATCAGCTTTTTTTTTTTTATCTCTAAAGTCTAATGTAAGAAGGAACTATTAGAATCTGACACCTCAGCTGAAGGACCTGAGCAATGAAAAGGGAAGATACTTTTTATTATTATTTACTCCTTAGTGCACAGATGACATCAGACCTACATGATAGCCAGTGCTGAAGCCTCTGGGACCTGTTCTTCCTGAAAGCTGTTCTATCACTTGTAATACTCAAAGGTATGTTAGTTCATCATCCCAAGGTGTTATATACTTATCCTGCTGCCATCCACTGTTTGTCTATGATGTCTCTAATGTCTGCATGGTCTGAATGCAAATTAAATAAATGCAAAGCATATGGGAGGGATGAACATTTGTAAGTACTTTTTAAATCCTTCCCGTTCCTTTTGACTACATATTTCTTTGTTGTCAAGGCCTTCTGTGCTATTAAGAGGGAAATAATAGTACGTGAATGACTCAGAATTAATTATTTCCTCACATTTGCAGTGTATAGAATGTTGTTTAAATAGCTGATTTTTAGGTCTTTACTTCAAAATGAAAACTGCCCCACAAATTTTGTCAATCCAAAATTATTTTTTTCCTTTGGGGAGGAAGGAAGAGGGAGGAGAACTTCTTTCCTTGAAGATTCATCCTTTACCTCCTGCTTGTTCTTGAACTTCAGGTAATGTCAACTAAATTCATTATAGAATGCCCAACTGTAATACCAACAGTCTCCTTCTTATCACCACTATTAAAATTGTCTTGTCAAATGTTTATTCAGGTGATTTTTTCTCCTTTACCCTAGTTTCTGGTAAATCTGTTTTAATCTTTGTCTAGTTCATTTTTATTATCATTACACTTCTTGCATAAATGGTAAAGGTGCAATTCTTTAGTGTGTGAACATGACTTGCAGAGTGTACTTGATGTTGATCTTAACAACAGTAGGAATGCTTTCATTGTTTTCAGTGAGGAAAGGATTGGCCTATAGTCTATCAGCTATATCAGATTCTGAAAGAAAAATGTGATGTATAAATATCTGATCCTATCCATGCTGATAGGTGCTTCATATTCTGAAATATGCAGTTGCTGATAGAGGCAACACGGAGATATATTTTCTTTAAACTGTATGAACGTTTTTGGAGGGACGATCTTATCAGCCAAAAGCTGCCAGACAGTTTTAATGGAATTCCGTTCTTCTGGAATTATTTGAAATCTTTATCAATTTCTTGCTTGACAGTGTTTGCCTTATCTGTATTAGTAAATATATACAGGAGTCCAGCTACCATATTGTGCCAAGGACTCCACAGGAAGCTATAAGATGATGGAGAACATGATGACTGGGTTCCAGTCTATATCTGAATCAAACAAGGATTTAAACTTGGATTTATCACTGCCTGAGCAGTGTTCTAACCAGCAGAATGGATGGAAAAGGGAAGAGAAAAGATTTGGAGCTTTTATTTTTTTCAGATCATGTATTTCATTTGAACTCAAAAAAAGTTTTTGAAAAAAAATCACAAAAAAGTCTATGTTCACCAACAAAGGTTTCATTTTGCCAAATAAATGTTTTCCAATTAGACAAAAAAATACTGGAATATTTTGGACCAGATTATTGGTCCAATTACTTACATCAGTTTTGCAATGAAGTGTAACAACATTTTATTTACTGGAATTTTTCTGAATCCATAGTGGAGTAGGAAAGTCAAGAAAAGAAGTCTGGAATTCTTGGCAGGGTCTGGAAGATTAATTCGATAAGAACAGAAGTGACGTTTCCAATGGAATTAATATTTTTTTTTAAACTGTCAGACTTCAGAAAAAGGAATTATACAGTCAGAGAAAAGACCGTGTTTCTACATTATGTCATAGCTCTGACCAAAGAATTTGTGAAGAAGAACTCATTCTCCGACAAGTGTGTTTAGCCTCTCCTTTATGGGTATCTGTTTCTGAGATAATTTTTTGTTGGCTTAGACACACTGTTAAACTACATTGACTTAAGGAGTGACAGGTATGAGTCAGAACACATTTAAACAACAAAAGGTGTTGTAAACGAACGCATTCTACCCTGCATTTTTCAGCTGGGCTCAGCTGATACGTGCAAACTTACTCAACTGGAGGAGTTCTTTCACATACCTGAACTCAAAGGTATAGTTAAAGTATTTCAAAGGAGAAATTGGACTGTCAGGAAAGCTTATGATTCCTCAAATCAATTTCTGATCATATATTTCCATTTCTAATTAAGAGTAACTTCATTTCGATGCCTCTTTATCATAGATGCTCTTATATGTCATGTTAAACATGAATTCCTTACATTCCCCTTGAAGGAAAAATGCTCTAGACACTCAGCATTTAAACTTTGTTGAGGTTGAAAATACTGCATCAGTAGGCCTTTCTTCCCAGTGAAGATGTATGACAATATGTTTATAAAATATCTAAATAATGCAATTTCATAGAAGACAATGGCAATTAAGTGATAAGCTTCTAATCATAGAATCATAGAATCGTCAAGTTTGGAAGGGACCTTTAAGATAATTGAGTCCAATCACTTCAGTTTTCTAACATTTTATGAGAGCGAAAAAGACAGAAATAAAAATTAATTAACCTAGTATGCTTTTATATTTGCAATTTCTGCAATCTCTTATACTTCTGAAATTCTATTCATCACGAGATAAGAAAAATATGTATTATATCTGCATATGCATTGTGTGGTTTTCGAGTGGATAGCAAAATAACCTTTCAGCAGTAATATGAAAAAAGTGTCTATTTTGGTATAAACTCAGATTTTCTCAATCTTCTGTACCAACTGGGGCTACTGAATTTTTAAATATATGTAAAGTTAAATGAATTTCATGCACCTGTTTCAGCTACCCATATTGCACTAACGCCTTGGACATAACATAGGAATATACTTAGAAAGAAAACTGTATTTTTTTTC
Source organism: Charadrius vociferus (assembly GCF_000708025.1). NCBI lineage: Eukaryota > Metazoa > Chordata > Aves > Charadriiformes > Charadriidae > Charadrius > Charadrius vociferus. The sequence continues at coordinate 3,143,072 of NW_009648876.1, read as the reverse complement.
CTGGGGATTTCTTAATGCTCTATGCAATTGTCTGGTAACGGAAATAGAAGCTTTGAAAGAGAAAATATGCTGTACTTTATCCACTTATTAGGCTTTATGCTTTTCATATTTTTAGTTAGTATTCAATTTTGATTTCATGTTAATTGCTTTGTTTTTAAAGTTTCAGGCAGTTACAGGATAATGTCATGTGCAAAGAGGCTAAAGCTAAATAGTGCAGCCAAATAGCAGAGGCTTTCTTTGAGAATGCTGCTGGAGTTTGGCTTCCATGTCACGTACTGGACCATAACATGTAAAATAAATGTCTCCCTCTGAAAGCTCTGCAGAGAGAGAACAGACTTAAAAAGGCGGGGTAGGGAGGGATAGTAATGTAAAAAGAAGAAAAAAAAGATAAGAACTGAGAAGTTACTGGGAGAGACTACAATTCAAAGGTGCTAAATCAATAGGAGCTTACATGTTTTAAGGAATTTGTAAATGCCAAAAGATCAGTGAATAAATTTTGTGAATTTATTCAACGTATGAGAAATCCTCTCCTGAATTCCAGTCTGGTAGCACTGCATTTTAGCAATAGTTGTTGTATAAAAATAGGCTTCAACAGAATGCATTAGTTCAAACCAATAAGAAGAAATGGTGCTTTCTTTGTGATAAATTGACACTAAAGCAAAATCTTGGCAATCTCCTATATTATTTAGAGGAGCAGTGATCAAAGGAAGAGGGATACAAAGAACTAGCACTCTCGTATATTCCATACTGATACAAAGATATTGTCAGTAATGGTGAATATAATTGCTACCAAGGAGTGCTGGGGAAATGCTTTTAAAACTCACATTTATAAAGCTTTGCTGCAAGTTAGAAGAAGGAGGGTAAAAGGAAGCCAGACAATATTCAGATACCTGCTACTATTTATGGCAGTTTAATTATACCACTACTTTTTCTCACGTAGTGATGTTTTCTCAATACATTGCTTTTTATGCAGCCACTGGATGTGCAGTCAATTTTATTATAATTATCTTGCTATTTTACAAAAAGATTGGATTCTAATTTTCAAAATAATGTACACTGCCTTCATATTAATAATAGCAAAAACAATCTCTTTACTTCCAAGCCCACACTGAAAAGGGAGGCTATAGGAAGTTTCTAGTTTTGTACTTTGTCAACAGTGGTCTACGCTCCATCAGAATTTCACCCTGATTCTTGTCAGTAGCAGTCAACACAATGGAAACTTGCTGCACAGAGTATAAAACTGTGCTTGAGCTTCAGATTATTTCTTTCCTGGATGTAGACTAAGTAACACAAACTATTACTGTTCTGGTGTCTCCCTGGTGTCTGCAGATCAGGCATGACACCAGGTAGAAAAACTGCAACAACGATTGATACAACATTAAAAAATGACATTCTCATTTTTCCCCCCATCTGAGTAATGCAGCAAGCACTTCCAAAATCCACCCCTTACCTTATTATCTTGAAGAAGATGATATTTTTATTCTTTTATTTGTAATATTCTCAAGAATGGCTATTATAACTATTTTTTGATCAAAAGACCAGATTCGTATTTTACAAGTTTTCTTCAGAGTGCATAAGAAGTATTTTTTTGTGGAATCCAGATACTCACATAATTCTCAATTTCCACAAAAGGAATCCTTTTTTTTTAGTGGTAATGTATTGGAATGAACTTTCTGTGAAATACAAATCCAATAGAAATACTGATTAGCATTCATCACTTTGTGTGACTTCATCATAAATCTCAACAATATTTAACGTCTTTCTTAAAGCACTGCTACCTTCGTTAAATTACATGCAAATATATTTTTAAAAATAAGGGCTTTTTATTCTGGTCCGTGGAAGTGAAGCTTAAAAATATGACCTCTAATATCCTGAAAAACAGCAAAATATTGCTTGTGAATTGTATAATAGTTTTCCAAATCCTATTATGAAAATTGATTTTTGGTAAGCCTGACATATGCTTTTGAACATTTGCTGTTGACAGTACAGAAGTCATAGAGTCCGACATTCACTTTTTTTTGAAGGGAGATGAACCATTTGGCAAAACAATTCATTACATTCATCTGTGCAAAGAGGCTCTAAGATATGTCTACCACAGTGACTCAGTGTCAACTTCACTTTGTAACTGATCTCAGGGGCACTGCAGACAGAAAAAAAAAGAGGCATGGGGGTACGTGTTGGACAGTTTCCACAGCCCACTTGCTCCTTTAATCATTCTACCAGCAAAAAAGGAATATTCAGGCCTAGGATGGAAGTATTCTAGGACCCCCAAAACTATTCCATCTTCAAAATACCTCTTCTGTACTTCTGTATCCTGGGTAGGATAATTTTTTTCCTCTTTTTCCCTTCCAACGAATCTAGCCTGATGCTTCTGCCAGGTGCTAAAGTGAATATATGCTTTCAAAGGTGCTGTGGTTTAACCTCCGCCAGCAACTAGAACCATGCAGCTGCTTGGTCCCCCGCCCCCTTTTTCTTCCCCCTAGAAGTTGCGGGGGTGGGGGGAAGATAGAAAAAAGCAGGGGGGGGAGAAAAAAACTCATGGGTTGAGGTAAAGACAGTTTAATAGAAACAAAAACAGAAAAGGAAAAATAAAATTAATAACAAAAATAATAATAATGACACAGGTCACTCTCACAACCTGGTGAATTGGCACCGTCCTGAACAGTGATTGCATATTCCCACCCCCCTGCTAACCCCTATTTATGTACTGAGCATGACATCTATGGTATGGATTATTACATTGGCCAGCCCATCGTTCTGTCTATGCTTCTATGGGAAGCTGAAAAAAAGTCCTTTAATAGTGTAAACATCACTTAGCAACAACTAAAACCAATAGGTATTATTGACATTCCTTTCACAGCAATCACTAGAAAGATAAATTAACTCTTAGCCAGCTGAAACTGAGACAAAAGGAAATGGAAATACTTAAGAATCAAATAAAAAGAATTCATAACTGCAGTACCAACCGGACTGCAAATATAAAAAAGTACCTGTTCTTATCACAAGTTTCGTGTCTGTTGTTCAACTGTTAAAATGTGTGAGAAAAAAATAATGGGTTAAATTAGTTGCTTTTCTTTTTTACCAGCTGTAACAGCAGGTAGCAATCTCACTTTACCTTGAAGGTGTCATTCCTTACAAGCTACTTGCTTTCAGTCATGGGGATTTATAATGGTGGAAAATCACCAGGGAACCCCACTACTCATCTCTGAAATAACATACCATAAAAGCGTTGAAATTAGTATCCATTTACAAGGTATTCAAATCATAGATTTTTCTTGCAGTTTGTTTCCTTACTGGAAGCTGAAGGTAGCCAAAGATAAAGGTCTTCTAACTTTGGCAAGGGAATTTATACCAGAAGACCTTTAACACTTAAAGCAAGTGACTCAAGACATTATACTACTTTTAAATTTTCATCTATCCTGCAGTACCTTCTTACCCATCATTTAAACTGTGTCAGTCTCTGTCACTACCCCAGATTGCATCTATAATAACCATGTACATGAACGATAACTTCCACTGAAGTGGTATGGCTACTCCACAGACAGCTTTAGAGGTTGCACAAGTGTGGAGAAGGATGGACTTCTGTGCTTTATGACTGCAAATGGGTTTTATGTAATACGTCCAATAATTTAAAAGAAAGACTGAATTATAAAGTTCCCCATAATTTATGAGTGATATCATTCTCTATATTAGTTTTTGACCATACAGCACTGGTTAAGATCAAGGTAAGTTGTCAATAGCAGCAAGATAGAAAGGTTAGTCGTTTGTTAAAATCCCTCCAATGATACACTTTAATGATGAGAACGCAGATTAGTCAGGTTCTAAAATCTTTAGGTGCCATGGGTTCTCAAAACTCACAGTTTCCTCCCAGCACCATCCTGACACTCAGGATCTTCTGTTCATTTATTCTACTGGATTATCCCAGAATTTTCATCATTCTGCCATTCGAATGCTTTACAAATACTACTGAATTAAACTTTAACCTACTAGCACTCATGCAAGTCTGTCACAATTCTTCAGTTTCACAGTTTTCAATTAGCAATAATCGCGCCTCGGATTAACCTCATTGGCTACGATACTGCCACTGAGCAAAGCTCCTCAGGTTTCCTCAGGACTAGCACTAGTAGATTATTGTAAAACAACATTCAGACTATTTATTTGCATTTCAAATGACAAAATATAATCTGCAGTATTCCTGATTAGTTTTCAAGTTTCTGGGCAAACCTTAAGAGATACATCATTTATACATACATAGTGAGTGCGAGTGCGTGTGTGCGCATATATATATAAGCAGATGCACATATATTTTTAATTTTAAGAAACTCTTGAGGATTTAACATCAAAATCACAGAGAAGCAGATAGTAGGATAAATAGTACTTTAATGAGACATATTGTAGTAAATTTTCTCATCTTGATGAGACATAAGTAAGGCAACTGCTTTTAATGAAGTCAGTATCAATGAAGTAATCTGAAGAAATTCTCACAGATTTAAGTCAGTATTGCAGTCTCAAGTTGATCGCAGCAATTTTATTTCTTTCAACTAATATCTGTTGCACTGTTATCAAAATAATGATAATTTTCTAGTTTGCAAATTATTTTAATATGAGTCCCAGAAAATGTGTAAAAAATTCTTAAGCAAATATTGACTATGTACTGAGTCTGGCTGGGATGGAGTTACTTTTCTTCACAGCATCTTGTATGGGTGCTGGGTTTTTTAGATTTGTGACCAAAGCAATGCTGATAACAAACCAATATTTTAGTTGTTGCTGAGCAGTGCTTGCACAGCATCAAGGCCTTTTCTGTTTCTCACCCTGCCCCTGCAGTGGATAGATTGGGGGACACTCAAGAGTTTAGGAGGGCACACAGCCAGGAAGATGACCCAAACAAACCCACGAGATACTCCATGCTGTATAATGTCATCCTCAGCAATAAAAAGGGAAAAGAGGGGGTTTTAGGAGGGTTAGCCATCTTTTGCTGGGGAACTGGCCGGGCATGTCTGCCTGTGGGAGTGATGCTTTTGCATCACTGGCTCTGTTTTATTTTCTTTCTTTCTCCTTCCACTTTTGCATCACTTATTAAATAATTGTTGTCTTGACCCACACGTTCTCTTACTTTTACTCTTCTATTCCTCTTCCACTGTCCCATGGGGGGTGGGTGAGTAAGTGAGCAGCTGTGTGGTGCTTAGCTGCCTCTTGGGGTTAGCCCACAATGAGTTAGTTACTAATTGATATTTTTATTTTGGAAATTGCTATTTTTAGAACAAAATCTTTCATACCTTATCAATTATGTTAAAAGCAATAAAGTTTCGGGTTTTTAGTTCTCCATTAGACACTTGACAAATGTTCCAAGTTCGGGGTTTTTTTTTTCTTTCTAATCCATGTTGTCTTCAACTCATAAGTATGTGTGGGCTACAGTCAAAAAGCTGGCCACCTTTTGGAATACAGCTAGGAGCTTCCAAAACCAAAAGATGATCTGATACAATCAAAATTCCAGTTCTCCAGTTTTTTACTGAAACAGAACCATGGTACCAGATGGTTAAGGTTTATGATCCCAGAGCCAACGTGAGGCTTCCCAGCAATGTCACATTCAGCAGCAGAAAAGGTTTCTTATGGATGTGGGTGGAGCAAAGGAACTGGGAAGGGACACAGAAGTTCTGTGGTGATTGACTGGAAAAAATCAGTGGAGCTTTGAGACAATGGGAGGACTTGTATTTAAGAGAAAGAGAATCCATAGGATTTCAGGCAACTGGGTAAACACTCAGGACTGCAATGGTTTTCTCTAAAAGGTTTAATATTGAGACACAAGAGTCCATTTTCTCTTCCTACCTGTCACATGATATAAGCTGTCATTGCTCCATTGATTTCACCGTAAATATTACTCTCAGAAGGAATAACTAGATCTTCAGTTGTATAATATCTCTGCTGAGGTCAATACATGCACTGAAGGTGCTCATTGAGGAGCTATTCCTTTAAAAAGACACCTATGCAGAATTTCAACTTAATCTGATGAAATACAAAGCCAAATGTAAGTATTTCAAATGGGCTTTCTTCAAAACTAAGCTCAGATTTAGATTCACAGAATCACAGAATGGTCAGGGTTGGAAGGGACCTATGGAGATCATTTAGTCCAACCCCCCTGCCAGAGCAGGTTCACCTACAGGAGGTTGCACAGGATGGTGTCCAGGCGGGATTGCCTCCAAGTATTGTTGTTCTAAAAATCACTTCATGTTTCAGGTCCTCTTTGTTTTCTGTCTTGTAGAGATGTTTGAATTTGTCAGTAATACAGTAGAGATTCTTCTCTTCACTTTAGACAAAGTGACTGCTGATAAACACACAGATGGTCACAAACTTCAATGCTCATGCTAGCTTTCCCACCAGTTCATACAGTCATTGCAATCATATGTTGAAGTGCATGCTCTTAAATCTTTGAAATGGACATTATGTATTCATGAGCAATGAAGGATCTGACTCTACCCAGATGGCAATAATTCAAGTATTTTGGGGAATATGTCGCATTAAAGATCAATTTATAAATCATGCGATTTGAGTTGAGTTTGGACTCTTGCATTTTTTGCCATAATATATGGTGCTTCTGAACTGGAGGTTTAAAACTGCAGTTCATTTGAAAGTCTTATTAAACACTAACTTACCTGTAATGATGCAAGCCATTTATACAGGCTTGCATATATAAGCTTAAACACTAACTATAGGATTTATTTACAGCACTAAATATCAAAATGTAAAAATTGAATATTAGTCAGAGCTATGTCTCTATGCCTGGTATTCCCAGTGTCAGTAAAATAGTAACATTTCCTTAAACAAGCAGAAATATTGCTAGTAATTTCTTTAAAAAAAAAAAAAAAAGATTGCATTTATTTTGAATATTTAATATTATTTCATGGTATTTATGCAAGTAGATAATTATACAATAATTCCATTTTAATCTACAACTATATGTAGATATAAATTACTGTCAACATCAGGTGAAGCGAAATGTGTACTTCAATGTAAGTACCAGGATAAAGTGGTAGGTTAATTGAATCTATCATTGCAGTCAGCGGTCTCATATCTTAGAGAAGAAACAGAGGAAATAAGTATTAGTATCACCATTCTGATTTCATCACTGCACTTTCTGCTCTTCTCCTTTGCATCACTGCACTTTCTGCTCTTCTCCTTTCTTCTCTTTCTCCTGTTTCATTTATGATGACCTGGCTACTAGTCCTTCTTATCTTTTTATATTTTTTCCCTCCTCTGCCTGACATCACTGTTACAAGAACCAGCAACTCTTGCTCACAGTTTATTTTCCCTTTGTACTACTATTTACCAACAAGCAAGGTAAGAAGGCATTTTTTTCTTTTTTTTTTTCCTAGCATTTAAGTCCAGCCTGACAAGCATGGGAAAATGTTTATAGCTCTTGCATACCAGAAACAAGTCTATATGGCATTCTGATTTCAAAGGATAATCTTCAACACAGTTCACAAATTTGGCTACATTTCCATTACTAGACATCCCATGTTGAGATTCACACCTGGATGTGGGGTATCTGTATCTTACTTGATTCACAGTAACAGCAAAGACGGTAAAAGTTCCTTTTGATGTTCATTTTCCTGGTTTCAGTTACACTTTTTTTTTTCCAGATCCATTATTTGTACCATAAATGTGAATTTTACTGAAGGCAATAATGCTGCAGATCCTTTCAGTGGGGTAGGGTCAGCAATATAATACATAAAAGATTTCTACTGAAGAAAGTTGTGCAAAAGCTTCCAATCTTGGTTCCTGATATTTCTGAGCAGCTATTTCAGCTGGTTTTGAATCATTTGATAATGTGGTAAATTTTCATGTTCATGAAGTATTTTTAGCTGATTTCCATATAAAGGACCATATAAAGTTTGAGCAGGCCTTGGAAAGGGAAAGTTTGTAATTTTCTCTTGCTTTTCCTCTCCTTCTTTTTCCACTATGTCTGTGTCATTTGTGTAGTTCCCATCCACCCCACTTCTACCACCTTCCTGTAATGCCTTTCCTCACCATGTACACAAAAGACTTAGGTATGCAAGGTCTTAATTATAAGAGCTGAATCTACCAACAGAGAATGACTTGTCACAATGTTTAGTTCACCTTTCCCGCTTCAATCTCTTCACCATCAGAATGGCATCCAGGGACTGTATTTTGTTTTTCATATTTTGTTAGAACTGTGATCTTGTTTGAGAAGACAAAAAATCCAAAGCTTTTATCTGGTTAAGTCATATTTGTAAAGTGGTTATAAAGACAGCTAGTCTGTTTTATTTTGAAACTCTAAATGTGTAAAACGTATTCTTTTCAAACATATGTTAGGTACTTCATTATTTTATAGTATTAGTCCTATATCTGACTATTTTTGCCTAAAATACTTGCACGGAACATATGCACACAATTAGATTTTGGATGGTAAGGGACTGGAGCAGATGTATAACATAACAAATAAGACCATTAGAAATCCTGTAAGCCCTGTTTTTTAGAGAATTCTTTAGGACTTCTAGTTTTACAGGGAATTGTAAAGATAAAGCTATGGAGGTTTGGGATTATTTTGAAAGTCCATTGGGTCTGCAACCCAAACAGACAGCTGAGGAGTGTTCCAATTTCTTACAGATTTTCTTAAGAACAGAGGAGTTTTGAGAGGAAAACATCCCCTATTGTTCAAGGATTTTAAGAATAGGTTAAACAGGATAACTAATACCTTAAGGTAGCAGATAGATTAGATGGCTTCTCAAGTTTCTTTGTAGTCAAATTTCCTTTGATTCAGTTGTTCTTTGTTTCAAATAGTATACAGTCATCAGAACAGTAACTAATATATACCCTAAACTAAATTATTAGCAGATTGAATGTTAGTTCTGCTGGTATCTTCCACAGTATCCAGTCATACCGACTTAAAGGAAACTTAATAGATAATTACTACTGACCATAACCTAAATTTTCACCACTTTGAACCTTAAATTCCTAGCTGATGAACTTGTGTATGCTTCTGACCTGAATGTAAGCCAATATAATTATGCACTGAATCATCCGTGTCATCAGAAAATGTAAGGTATTCAGAAGCAGTGGGCCACAGAAACCATAAAAAATAAATAAAAAGCTTACCTATGTGAACTTACAAGAAAAATGGGGCCGTTCTACAGACTCATACAGACCCATAACTGAAATAATCATCTGTGGATTTCTTTACCTTCTTTGCAAGTGCAAAGAGGAAGTTACTTTTATTGAGTAACTTGTAAGAGGTAAAATACAATGGTAGTCCTCCCTCCAGGTCTTCCTGAGCCAGGCAATCGCAAATCCTTTTTTGATATCAAGTTATGAGTGATGATGCTTCAGTTAATGGCTGACTTTATATTGATCAAAAAGGTGTTTCCTCTCTTGGTTGTCCAGCAGAAGAGAAAATATCACCAACTGAGACAACACAAGTCATAGAATCATAGAATTATAGAATCACAGAATGGTTTAGGTTGGAAGGGACCTTAAAAATCATCTAGTTCCAAACCCCCTGCCATGGGCAGAGACATCTCCCACTATAACAGGTTTCTCAAAAACCCATCCAGCATGACCTTGAACACTTCCAGGGCCAGGGCCTCCACAACTTCCCTGGGCAACCTGTTCCAGTGCCTCACCACCCTCATAGCAAAAAATGTCTTCCTCATACCTAATCTAAATCTACCCTCTTCCAGTTTGAAGCCATTCCCCCTCGTCCTATGGCTACATGCCCTTGTAAAACATCCCTCTCCAGCCTTCTTGTAGGACCCCTTCAGATACTGAAAGGTTGCTGTAAAGTCTCCCCGGAGCCTTCTCTTCTCCAGGCTGAATAACTCCAGCTTTCTCAGCCTGTCTTCATAGGAGAGGTGCTCCAGCCCTCTGATCATCTTTGTGACTCTCCTCTGGACCTGCTTCAATAGGTCTGCATCCTTCTTGTGCAAGGAACTACAAAGCTGGATGCAGTACTTCACATGAGGTCTCACGAGAGAGGAGTAGAGGGGGAGAATCACCTCCCTCAGCCTGCTGGCCATGCCTCTCTTGATGCAGACCAGGATATGGTTGGCCTTGTGGGCTGCGAGCGCAGATTGTGCAGATTGCCATTTCATGTTTAGCTTCTATCCTGATTTGCAGTAAAACAGATCCAATTTTCTGATCAGTAATTTTACTTTGCAGCTAATCCTCTTCTAACTAACTGAACTTTCTGAAACCCTCTGAAATTAACAGCATATTGTGAAAATCTTGTTCTGTCTCAGAGAGATAATATCTGATTAGCTGTGATTTGTGCCTTGGACTGGTATGCAGAGAGGCTCTTGCGTATACTTATTGCTATACCACCCAAAGCCAGCTACCATGGTTATTTGCCCCCTCGGAGAGTTGGAAGTGGAAAAGAGTAGAGGGGTCCCACATGTGGGGAGGAGTGGACAGGACAGGTGACCCAAAACTGACCAAGAGGGTATTCCATCCCATCCGCCTCAGGCTCAGTATAAAAGCTGAGGGATCAAAGGATCAGCCCTCTTTCTTCACTGGCCAGCGTCCGAGGTGGAGTCTGTCTGTTCGTCTGCCTTTGATCCCAATTTGTGCATTCCTGAATCCAGATCCAGAATCCAGTTTCTGTCCATTTCTGAGTCCAGTCTGGGACTTGCCCAGTGCCTGATGGTGATGTGATCATCATCCTGGGAGCATGATATGGTTTTGTATATTTTTTATATATATTATTATTTACTGTTCATTATTTTATTAATATTTTCATTAAAGTAGTTTAGTTTTCTTCTAAACTCATAAGTCGCTTTCTCTCACTCCAAGAGGTCTATGTCTTTCCTATGTTGGGGGCTCCAGAGCTGGACGCAGTACTCCAGGTGGGGTGTCACCAGAGTAGAGTAAAGTGGAAGCATCACCTCCCTTGACCTGCTGGCCACACTTCTTCTGATGCAGCCCAGGATACAGGTGGTTTTCTGGGCTGCAATTGCACATGGGTAGCTCATGGTGATCTTTTCATCCATCAGCACCGCGAGGTCCTTCTCATCATGCATTCTCTGCTGAGCCTTTATTTGTGCTTGGGATTGTCCTGACCCAGATGGAGGACCTTGCACTTGGCCTTGTTGAACTTCATGAGGTTGGCATGGGCCCACCTCTCCAGCCTGTCCAGGTCCATCTGGATGGAATCCATCCCGGCCAGGATGTCTACCTCGCCACACACCTTGGTATCATCAGCAAACTTGCTGAGGGTGCACTTGATCCTACTGTCCCTGCCGCCAACAAAGATGTTGCACAGCACCGGTCCCAGTACTGACCCCTGAGGAGCACCACTCATCACTGCTCGCCACTTGGACATCAAGCCATTGACCACAACACTCTGAGTGTGACCATCCAGCCAATTCTTTATCCACTGAGTGGTCCATCCATCAAATCCATGTCTCTCCAATTTAGAGACCAGGATGTCATGAGGGACATTGTCAAACACTTTGGATAAATCCAGGTAGGTGACACCAGTTGCTCTTCCCTTATCCTCCAATGCTGCAACCCCATCATAGAAGACCACCAAATTTGTCCGGCATGATTTGCCCTTGGTGAAGCCATGTTGACTGTCACCAGTCACCTCCTTATTTTCAGTGTGCCTTAGCAGAGTTTCCAGGAGGATCTGCTCCATGATCTTGCTGGGCACAGAGGTGAGACTGACTAGCCTGTAGTTCTCCAGGCCTTACTTTTTTCCCTTTTTGAAAATGAGGGTCATGTTTCCCCTTTTCCAGTCAGTAGGAACTTCACCAGATTGTCACAACTTTTCAAATATGATCAAAAGCAGCTTAGCAACTTCATCTCCCAGTTCCCACAGGACCCACGGATGGATTTCATCAGGTACCATGGACTTGTGCACCTTCAGGTTCCTTAGATGGTCTCATACTTGATCTTCACCTACAGTGGATGATTTTTCATTCTTACTGTCCCTTTGCTTTCTGTAACTTAGTGTGGTTAGAGCACTTGCCAGTGAAGTCACTGAGTACCTCAGCCTTCTCCATATACTTGGTAACCAGCTATCTTGTTTCCTTCTGGAGAGGGCTGACATTTTCCCTTGTCTTCATTTTATCACTGACATACTTATAGAAGTTTTTCTTGTTGCCTTTGATGTCCCTGGGCAGATTTAATTTTATTTGAGCATTAGCTTACCTAACCTGATCCCTGGCTGCTCTGAAAGTTTCTCTGTATTCCTCTCAGGCTGCTTGTCCTAGCTGCCAGCCTCTGTAGGCCTCCTTTTTGCTTTTGAGTGTGTCCAGGAGCTCCTTGTTCATCCATGCAAGCATCCTGGCTTTTTTACCTGACTCCTTCATTGGTGGGATCCAGTCATCCAGAACCCATTGATGCTTTATGAAGGAATATACTCAACCTAAATAGTTTACACACCAAAAAAAGCAAAAATGTATTGGAACTGCATAGCTTTGGTAACAAAGCATATCATTTTTAAGAGAGAAAAATAACTAATGAGTGGCACATCCTCATTTTTACTGTGTCACAGAGGCTGGCATTCAGAGAGCATTTAAAGGTCCTGATAATTCAAAAATAAATACTCTCTGTGAAGGCTTCTATTCTGTTGGCATATAAAGGCATTTATACCATTCAGTGCAACTCAAAGCATTTTGGAAAGTACCGTATAAATTACATATCTGTGGATGGAGTGACTTTCGCAGTCACACAAAGCCACTAATATTACATATGCTTTGAATTATTTCTCATTCAAGCATGACCACTGCCCCTTTGCCACTTAATGTATGACATTAGTTGTATATCTCCTCTCAATAATAGGACCTCCAGTTATGCAGCATCTTCTAGTAATGAAATTTACCATTTACTTTAGTGTGAATCTAAATTATACTTCTGAACATTTAACCTTCAGGAATTTGATATGGAGCTGTTCAGCTGTACCAGATCTATAAATAGCTCAAATATACCTAAAATCAATGGGAAAAAAAAAAAAGTCTGAATGTGGTTGAATATTGCAATTCTAGTAGTACAGCTGGTGAAACTCAGAGTTTTTGGAATTCAGTCCAAAACCTACAGAGGCTAGTGGAAACACTGAAATATCTCAACGATCTAATCCCACTGTCCTGATTTCTACTGTAAATGTATAAGCTGCTCATGATCCACTCAGAATTCATTGCAGGTTGACTGGAAATCTGGCCTCCACTTGCATGGACAGTTTTCAGAAACTTGACCTAAATTTTCAGATGGGCAGGGAATCTGGCTGTATGTTGCTGTATATGTTTGTTTTGTCCCTCTAATATGGGTTTAGGTAACCATCAGGGCCAGAGCACAGCTCTCTCAGCACAACTAACAGAGGCAACCAACAGTTGCAGCAGTTTGTGAAGCAGTTTCTGGGCACTGCTTCCTTGACATGTTCTTGAGTTTCTGGGCTCTTTGTCAGAGACCTGGGAACTCCTGGGAACCCTCAGAAGAACTGTTGCTGCCAGGTAAGACTAAGGATAAGGTAAGGCTAGTTCTAGCAGATTCTGACAAACTGTCAGCTGTGTTTCATCAGAGGACACCTTCGTTCTAGCTTAACCCTAATTAGGGAGGATCAAGTCCTTCTTTTTAACCCATGCTAGGGAGAGGTACCCTTTCAAAGTGCCTCTACACTAATGTATGCAGCCTGGGGAACAGATAAGAGGAATCCAAAGTACACAGTTACAGGACTACAGCCTCAATGGGATGACAGGTATGTGGTGGGATGGCTCACATGCCTAGACTACTGCAACAGAGGGATACAGGCGTTTTAGGAAGGACAGGTGGGAGAGGTGAGGAGGGGGAGTTGCGTTTTATGGTGAGGACAGATCTAATGCATTGAGCTCTGCTTTGGGATGGGTCAGGAGCAAGTTGAGAGCTTACGAGTCATGATTAGCAGGTATGCCATCATGGTTGCCATTGTCGTAGATATCTTCAATAGATAGTATTATAGATAGTATAATAGAAGTAGATGAGGCCTTCTTCGAACAGTTGGAAGAAGCCTCACGGTCACAAACTCTGGTCTTCATAGGTGACTTCAGCCACGCTGATATCTGCTAGAAGGACAATGCAGAAGGACACAAACAATCTAGGAGACTTCTTGAGTACATTGGTGGCAATACAAAAGTGGGAGGAGTGGCTGATACACTACAGGGTTTTTCCACCATCCAGAAGGATCTTGACAGACTGGAGAGAGAGACAGATGGAAACCTCATGAAGTTCAGCAAAGGGAAAGGCAAAATCCTGCCTCTTGGAAGGAATAACCTCTGTGGCCTCAACACAATAGGGATCAATTGTCTGGAAAACAGCTTTGCAGAAAAGGACCTGGGATCCTGGTGAATGGCAAGCTGATTGTGAGCTGGCAATGCACCATCACTCCAAAAAAGGCAAACAGCATCCTGGGCTGTGTTAGGAGGAATGCTGCCAGCAGATTGAGGGAGCTGATCCTTCCCCTCTCTGCAGCACTGGTGAAGCCACATCTGGAGTACTGTGTCCAGTTCTGGGCTCCCCAGTACACAGAGATACTGAAGGGACTTCAGTAAAGGACCACTAAGATGCTTAAGGGTCTGGAGCATTTCTCATATGAGGAAAGGCTGATAAAACTGGGACCAATTAAGCTGGAGAAGAGAAGGCTCAGGGGGGAACTCATCAATGTGTACAAATACCTGATGGGAGTGAATGAAGATGCAGGAGCCAGACTCTTCTCAGTAGTGCCCAATGACAGAGCGAGAGGCAATGGGTACAAATCAGCATACAGGAAATTCTATCTGAACACAAGAAAACATGTTTTTACTGTGTTAATGGTTGAACGCTGGCACAGGTTGCCCAGAGAGACTGTGGAGTCTCCATCTGAGGAGGCATTCAAAACCTGAATGGACACAATCCTGGATAACCTGCTCTGGCTGACTGTGCTGTGCACAGTGGGATTGGACTAGATGATCTCTAGAGGTCCCTTTCAACCTCAACTATTCTGTGGCCCTTCACAGCTTTTTTCTGATTAATATGCTACAGATCCTGTTCAGTAGGACGCAAAGGGATTCTGTCTTCTGGTTTGGCTCTGTGCCACTGATCAACCCAGTCAGTGGGAGATGTTTCCAAACCGATTCTTGTGGATTCATCTTTGAGTTCCAATGATGAATTCTTGCTAGGTACTTACTAG
>NW_009648876.1:3096390-3127878 GCF_000708025.1 Charadrius vociferus | reverse complement strand
CAGGAATGCAAACTGAAGCTAAGTACCCTCAGTTTGTGATTTACAGTGAACTTTTATGACAACATTCACGTAATTACTCAAGGAAATGGTAGGGGTTCAGGACATTTTCCAATGACACTTTGATTATATTTATATGATATACACCATCTTCCTGTCCTTGACTCTCAAAATAAGTAAAAATAACTTCTGCTTAGGTAATTTTTACTTGGGCTTAATGATTGAAGGACTGCCTGTATAAAAAAAATAGAAAGATATTATAAAAAAAAGTAAAAAGTAATGGCACAGTGAATTATAGCTGGGCTGTCAATGAAAAACTAGAAAGAAGAGAGCTACCCCCCTCCCCCGCCCCCCGAGTAGACACATTACTTTGTGTTACCTGACAACATTTAATTGTAACCATTTAATTTGGACAGATAACGTTATTTTACCAGTTGGATGTGCACAAGTATATCAGGAATTCTTACAAAAAGGCATATGTTCTACCTACTGAATGATTTTTAAAAAATTTATTATTTTATAACCTATATGAAACTCACTGTCTTGACTTTGTTTTATGCATTAATTTTCTCTTTACACAGGAAGGATGTCTTTATAGATAAGTGAACTCCCATTTCACCTTTTAAGAAGACTTAAAAGATTACTTGGTAGCAACGTTGCTGACTTATATGACAGCAGTAAGAATTTTTCTGCTAGATCACATGTTCTAACATGCAGGTATTAGGAATATACATAACAGTTAAACCTATTTTGAATAAAGTCTTGTGCTCTCTGCCACAGAAAATGGCAAAAGTAATCCCCAACATCCCAGAAATCTAATTTCCACAGCTTCAGTAGTAAATGTATGCAGAATACAATTAAAAAGATTGACATGCTTCATTCTACAGTCAGAAATTGAAGCAGATGGAAACTCCAGCAAAAGTTTCAATATCTTCATCTTGAAGGGGGAAACATTTGGATCTTGAGATGTAGTTGGAATTCTAAATCCTTTCTCAGGTGTTATTGAAATGAAGACTTTCTAGGGAGAATCAAGATAGGGGAGGATATGTATGTCTGAGGAGATTTAACACAACTGTACTGCCTGTGAAAACTGATGTGTGGAAGAGGACCTAATATGAGGCATGACTGCCACAAATCTACAGTGAGAATTAATAGCTACACAGTAAGTTTCAGCAAAATACAGGTTGTTTAAAAATACAGCTGTTTAAAAATTGGCATTTCCCATCTTCATCATATCAACAGTTGTCAGATTTCATTACGCAGCAGCTCGAAATCCCTGAACAATCAGAGGCTGAAATATCAAAGGTCTACATTATTACCTGTCTTGCACGGTTTTACTGCCAAGCATTTCCAATGCAAGCTATCACAAGTAGCTGAATGAGTTAACCTTCACTATCTTTTCTTGAGAATTAAATAAAATGACACTAAAGAAGGGTTTGTAAAAAGAATGTCAAGTTTTGAAGCGATATAGAACCTGAACCAGTTCTCCTCTGAAGGGTGTTCTTTCTCATGGAAGGTAACTTTGTTGAAGGTAAAGCTGCATGCATCACTTGAGTCAGGGTAACGACTTTGACTCTGTTCTTTGAGCTGGGACCCAGAATCACACAGCCTGACCTCTTGAACTTTAAACAAGATAATCAGCAATAGATCATTTGGTCCAGTCAAGCTCCGATTTTGGTTTTGGTTTGTTTTTGTTTTTTTTTAAATTCAAGGCTTTTCTCATCCTGCACCTTATGTCACTTGCTTTCAGTCAGTAGCTGTAAATCTGTCAGCTTTTGATATGACGTCATGTACTTTTTTATGAGTCTATCTAACATGCAATAAAATTGAAGCTATTTAATGAATCTGGTAAAGTTGAAATTTATAGGTAAAAAACCCAAAACCAAATATGACTGCCTTTGCCAAATAAGGATCACTGGTCACATATATAATGTATGTTTCCATTTTCATTAATGACACACACAGCATACATAAAGCACCATTTCCATTTTTCTCATTTTCAGCATTCCCTTTACTTCCATAGTCCTTGAAATAATTTGGCTTTCTGTGAGATCTCTTCTAAAAAATGTAACACTTCATTAAACCTATTCAACAAAAGTGATGCAAATTTTAAGAATCACGATAGTCCTGCTTTGTCTCTGTGGACAGAAGCATTTCCCATTCAAAATAAATAATGAGTTCAGTGTGAAGATTTAGGTTTTATTCATGCCTTCCCCCACGCCTGCCCAAATCCCTTCTTTCCTTGGGAAGCTGTAATCAACCTGAAGATCCTAACCTGCAAAGAGAAGAAAAGGAATGAACCCTCACCACAATGTTCTTTCACTTAAAGGTGTTTCCCAGGTGATCTAAAGGGATTTCTTCTCATATTTTATTTTATTTTATTTTTTTATTGAGGTGTGAGTTGTAGATCATATAATGATAATTTATTTTGCATCCATTCTCAGGAATTTCACATCAGACATCAGTCATACAAACAAAAACTAATGGAGCAACTTAAAGTCATTGCTGTGCCGTACACTTATAATGGAGTGATAAAATCTGAAGAAAAAAATTAAATTCTCATCTAGTTCTTATACTTTGGCTTTAAAAAAACTCAAGAATTTGTAAGACTTTCAGGTGCCATGAGGATGATGAAGTAGTGGATTACAAGTGCTGAGGAATGTTGTTTTGGATTTCTAAAGAAATGTTTATAATTTTCTTTTTGAATATGAACCCTGCTTTACTCATTAGATTACTCTAGTTTCTGCCATTTTCAGCAAAACTTTTTCAAGGTAATTCATATTTGACTCTTTTCAACTTCTTCTCCTTTGTTGTGTTGCTTCTATAATGTTTTATTAGTAACATCGCCTACTTTTGGCTGTTATTGGGATATCACAAATTCCAGACCATGATTTCAATAAAAGAGTAAGTAGGAAGATCAAATGAACTGTAAAGGCAAAAAAAAAAAACAAACCCAAAACCCCTAAGAAACATCTCTCAGGTAATTTTGTGAAACTCTGAAATAGATTAACACCGTATGTTTGTTATTTAACAATTATGTGCTTCTCAGTGTAGAGAAGAACAACCTATCTTCTAGTTAATTCACTATGTCCATCCTTGCCACGGTCAATTCTGTCTAATTTCTGAATTTCTCCTTTACAGATTTTGCCACAAATATAACTGCAAATATGCATAAACAAAATTTAAATCTTCTCTTCCTCATTGGCTCTTTCCTTTCAGAAGACAAGAGTGAGAGAGAAAGGGGGAAGACACCCTCAAACATCACAGGATGGAAATTCAAATGATAGACAGACAAAAGAATAACATGAAGAAATAGGATACCTGTTGTATCCTTTTATTACTTCATTTATATTTTCATGTGACCAGTAACTTTGTAATTTACTCTCTATATATTTACCTGCATTGAATCCATGACAACAGCAAAGCTAAAGGAGTTGTGTTCTTATCAAGAATATGATGATAACAAAGAATTAGAAGAATAGAATAGAAGACAAGACTGGTAAAACAGAAGGCTGTGAGTTTGGGAATAGTAGTGCTTTCCCTCATTACAGATCAGGTGCTGTCTAAAATAAAGTGTTTTGCAGAATTTCTGCAACATATCATAACTGATTTCTAACATAGAATCATAGAATAGTTTGAGGTGGAAGGGACATTTAAAGGTCATCTAGTCAAACTGCCCCCTGCAATAAACAGGGACATCTTCAACTAGATCATGTTGCTCAGAGCCCCGTCCAACCTGACCTTCAACGTTTCCAGTGATGGGACTTCTACCACACCTCTGGGCAACCTGGTCCAGAGTTTCACCACCCTTGTTTTAAAAAAAATTCTTCTTTGCATCTAGTCTAAATCTACCCTCTTTTAGTTTAAAGCCATTACCCCTTGTCCTATCACTACAGGCCCTGCTAAAAAGTTTGTTCCCATGGTTCTCATAAGCCCTCTTCAAGTACTGACAGGCTGCGATGAGGTCTCGCTGGACTCTTCTCTTCTCCAGGCTGAACAACCCCAACTCTCTCAGCACTTTTTATAGGAGAGGTGTCCCAGCCCTCTGATCATCTTTGTGACCCTCCTCCAGACCTGCTCAGACAGGTCCATGTTTTTCCTGTGCTGAGGACTCCAGACCTGGACCCAATATTCCGGGTGGGAGCTCACAAGAGCAGGGTATAGAGGCAGAATCACCTTTCTGTACCTGCTGCCCATGCTTCTTTTGATGCAGCCTAGGGTACTGTTGGCTTTCTGGGATGTTAGCATGCATTGCCAGCTCATGTCCAGTATTTCATCCACCAGTAGCCCCAAGTGCTCAGCAGGGCAACTCTCAATCCCTTCATCCCCCATATTGGGGATTGCCCTGACCCAGGTGCAGGACTGTGCATTTGGCCTTGTTGAAGCTCATGAGGTTCACATGGGCCCTTCTCTCAAGCCTGTCCAGGTCCCTCTGGATGACATCCAGCCCTCAGGCATCTCAACACTGTCAGTCAGCTTGGTGCCATCCACAAACTTGCTGAGGGTGCACTTGATCCCATTGTCTATGCCATTGATGAAGATACTGAACGGTACTGCTCCCAATCTGGGCTCCTGACACCACTTGTCACCAATCTCTATCTGGAAATTGAGCCATTAACTGCTACTCTCTGGATGTGACCATCCAACCAATTCCTCATCCACCGAACTGTCCATCCATCAAATCCATATCCCTCCAATTTAGAGAGAAGGATGTTGTGGGGGACCATGCCAAATGCCTTACAGATGTGAAGACAGACGACATCCATAGCTCTTCCTTTGTCCACTGATGTAGTCTCTCCTCCGTAGAATGCCATGAGATTGGTCAGGCAGGACTTGGCCTTAGAGAAGCCATGCTGGCTGTCTCGAATACTTCCCTTTCCTCTATGTGCCTTAGCTCAGCTTTTAGGAGAACCTGTTCCATGATCCTCCCAGGCATAGAGATGAGGTTGACAAGTCGGTTGTTCACAGGGTCCTCCTTTCTACCCTTTTTAAAAATGGGTGCAACGTTTTCCTTTCCAGTCACCAGGGACTTAACCAGACTGCCACAACTTTTCAAATATCATGGAGAGTGTCTTGGCAACTACATCACCCCGTTCCCTCAGGACTCTGGGATGCATCTTGTCAGGTCCCGTAGATTTCTGTATGTTCAAGTTCCTCAGGTGGTCACAAACCTGATCTTCTCTTACAGTACATCCACTCAAGAGGTGTGGGGAGAGAGGTTGCCAGTAAAGACTGGGGAAAAAAAGCTGTTGAGTACCTCAGCCTTTTCCCTTTCTGTTATTACCAGTTTGCCAGACTTGCTCATCAGGGGAGTATGCTTCCTTTGACCTTCTTTTTCTGTCTGACATGCTTGTTAATAATTTTTTTTTTTTTTTTAAGTGGAGACATAAAGAATAAAGATGAGAAATTGCCTAATTGGGGGGCACCAGGAAGAAGGGATTTGTCTAGGAAAGGTCTGTTAATAAGCCTGATAGGGGTATGCATAATTTATGAGCCTGCCCTAAAAAAAGTATGGTACTAAGGATACTAGGGGTGATGGCAGTTTGAGAAGCATCAGGTGATAAAACAGAGATGAAAACAGATAGCAAAGCTAATTACAACCAGGAAATCTGCAGTGGCTACACTGCATCATTCACTGCTACAAGCTCTTGCTTTCAAACTGTCAATGCACTTAGTGCACCGTAGAATTTAATGGACATGCGTTAAAACTAATATGAAAAAAAACCTGCTTTTTTGTTTTTCTAAATGGATGTTTTCTCTTCTCCTGAGTACAATCTAAAGGAGCATAAGTAGAGGAGAGATGGCTAAAAATGACATCTGCAAAGTCACTAAAATGAAGTTCTTTGTATTGCAGTACCTTGGTAGTTCAAGAAAAACCTGTTTTGCACTGTGCTTTATTTAAAAGAGATAATCTGAAAATGTTGCACATTGAATGAGCTACATTGGTTGGACTGATTAAATAAAAAAAAACGATGTGTGATAAAAAAATGAAAGTATCTTTTTGACAGACATATACATATGAGAAACCATGTGAGATTACCTAACTTAGGTAGTCTCCTTTGAGCTGGTTTGCTAATGATAATTCTAATTATTTTTCACATCCAAACAGGGAATATCCATTCCAGGCTAATTTTCCTTCTTTGAGTTGCAAACCCCTAGAGCATTCTAGCTTTAGCACAGACTTAATTCTTTCCAAAGAGCATACTTTATACGGGAATTGTGTATTTAATCAACTTCTGCAGTAGCCTGTATTTGAATAGATACCAGAAAAAAAAGAGAACTTCCTTGTCATTTTTTACGTTTCTGGAATGTTTTTTGTTCAGTGCCTGACCTGTAGGACACATCAAAACTGAATAATTTATGTAACAAAATAAGGACAACAAGGTCAGAGGAGATGTACGATTTTTACAATAGGGAACATTCAGGGACATGATAGCATGTGAGACATATTCCTGAATGTTAAGGAGGAGGGGTTTTTCTTATTTTTCATTGCAAGTAAATGAGCTCAAAGACGCGAGAAAAGAAATTAGATTCTAGAAAAAGTCAAACTTTGTGTGCCTGCTAGATAGAAATTATCTACTTTCTTTGCTCCTTGGGATTTTCTGTGGACCTCAGGGAAGGAATGTTCTAGGAGGTTGCCTTAGCAACACTACACTTTAATAATTGCATTAGTCAGAAAATGAAAAGCCCTCAAAATACTATAGAAAATCACAGAGTGCCCGCAAAAAGAAAATTATCACCTGCAGATAGGTCTCTTTTTACTATATCTTGGGTCTTCTCTTTCTCAGACAGTCTTTGGTAGATGCCTATTATTGTTACAGAAATTCCCCAGCTGGGGACAAGTGCAACATTACATATTAATATATCCTCTTATCTGAACTCATTCTTGCATAGATGTGGCACAGAATTCAGGGACCAAGTCTCGTTTCTTCAGTCTTACCTCTATACCTATGACAAGAAAAGTGTGAAGGTACAGTGTTGCAGGAATGGTTTTCTCATTGCCTGTGCAAAAAAATGAAAATCTGAAGGGTAAACCCCTCTGCTTGTATAGAGGAAAAAGAACCAAAGGAATATGGCAATCTCCTTTAGACTCCAATATTTAAAATGTTCCCATGACACAGCACTAAAGATAGCTCAGAAATAATGTCATGGTGACCAGCAGATGATGACGCAGGTGTATGATTCCAGATTGCCATCATGTCAGGGTCAGTTATCCTGAGCTCATAGGTCAGTCATTTTTTACATAAATTAGTGCAAGATATTAAGTTTGAATGATTCATTCTATGTAAATCATATGCACATATGTACATAATTATCACTTTCAGTTAAAAATATGGTTTATACATGTGTCTGTAACTTTGCTGCAAAACTAAGATACAATAAGAAATGTTTGCTTATAGAACTGATTTTTATTAGTCAAACCACACTGCAAAGTGGAAAGCTTGCTCTCTTTTCTGCTTTCATTCTCTGTCTTTTGTAATATTCCAGTGAAAAAGAAACATAGCATTTTATTCCTCACTATTTTTGTCCTCTTCCATTTTGCAAAAATTGATTTTTCCACCCCCTACTCTGTTTGTCATGGGGCATGGACTAGATTGAAAATGGAATATTTACTCACCTGCTTTGTAAAAGCATATTCAATTATGTCAGCAATGATGTAAATGACGTCCTGGAAACAGAGTTTGTTAGAGTTCCTTTCACCAACAGCTAAGAACCTACCTTTTTCTCTGTAAAAGAAAATTACTGCCATGTTATATGTTAATGCAAGAATGGCTTAAAGCCTTGTTATTGTGGGTTAAGGCTGTGGTTATATAACACAAGTTTCCATGAAATATAGATTATGCTGATTGAAATTCATTTTCAGGTGCTAGGATCAAGGGCTAGAATATTTGATACCTAATTTTTGCTAGCCTTTTTGATTTGTTAAGAACACAAATGTTATGACAGATTAGGAAGATGTGTGAATACTAACATTCACAACCAAGCAAGCAGCATAATTTTAAAATAAAAGCTTGGATAAATGTTGTACATCAGTGTTTGTGAACATTCACTTGTTTTCCATCCTAACAAATTATCACTCAATTTTATTTTTTTCTGCTGACCAGTCATAAATATGTTTGTTCACAGTTATTTTCCAGAAATAGCTGCTGTTCATACAGTAGTGTTTTACCTGCAAATAATAATGCCAGTATATAAATGAGTCTATACAGGTCAGAATCAAACAGAATACTTCATGGCGCAAGGCAACATGAGGAGTTTAAGAAATAAAGACCTCATGTAGCTTTAGAAGATTTGGAAGCAAGAATCCAGACAGGCTTAAAGAAAACAGTGTTGGAATGATTTTTAAAAGGTCATCTATTTCATCCCATTTTTTCACATATATTTAAATTTTCCTTAGGTATTTTTATGACAGTTACTTAAGATGTCCAGGTTACATAAGCAGCACAGGAAAATAATAATAATAAAAAAGAATATATTTTATATCTAAATGTTGTGTTTTTTTCTTTTCCTCAGGTAGATAACTACAAATAGAAACCCATTTCATTTTATAAGAGTATTCACACATATTTTTTCAAATGTAAGGGTATCCTAATTATTGTATCTTCAGTTTTCAAATCCTACTTTGTCGTCATCCAAAGAGAAAGTCCTGATTTACTGTTCTCTGACCTTCTCAGATGTCTCAGTTTTCCAGTGATATTCTCACTTATTCAAACAAATTTAATCTAGAGAATCCTGGTGTAACTTTTCATTCTGATAACATACTTTACTGTTAGCATGGCCATCTATCTATGGAAAAAACCCTGGGAACTCAGGAGTATCGAGGGAGTTATTCAAGGTCAAACAACTTGGAGAGACATGATGAAAATAAATGTAAATCTCCAATTCTTGTTTTAACCTATTTTTTCCTTTAGATTATTGACAGATAAAGCTATTTTGGAGATAAATTGTTCACATAATTTGAGCTTACACTAAAGTAGTCTAGCTGGTAAGGAAAAATATCTGTGTCTTGAAGAGAATTTGCATAGCTATGTAAACTCTACACAGTGCATTCTCTGTTTAAGCATGTGTGTGTATTCCATAGATACTTATAGTCACAGATCCACAGTGACTTGCCTGTGTCCAGTTCATTCACAATAGTGGCACATTAAAAAAAAAAATAAAAAATTCTATCTGCAGAATTAGATGAAGATTTTGTGGACAGATCTCCTTGGTCTAATCCTTCCTTTCCTCTATTTTTCCTCTTGTGCCCAAAGAAACATTGCAAATAACATATATGTGGACTATTCCCTTAACACATGGACTTTTCAAGAATATCATGGGCAATGGATAATAATACCACAGAATCACAGAATGGTCAGGGTTGGAAGGGACCTCTGGAGATCATCTAGTCCAACCCCCCTGCCAGAGCAGGGTCACCTACAGCAGGTTGCACAGGACGGCGTCCAGGCGGGTTTGGAATGTCTCCAGAGTGGGAGACTCCACCACCTCTCTGGACAGCCTGTGCCAGTGCTCTGCCACCCTCAAAGTAAAGAGGTACCTCCTCATGTTTAGATGGAACTTTCTATGCTCAAGTTTGTGCCCGTTACCTCTTGTTCTATCACTGGGCACCACTGAAAAAAGCCTGTTCCCATCCCCCTGGCACCCTCCCTTTAAGTATTTATAAGTATTGATAAGATCCCCCCTCAGTTTTCTCTTCTCCAGACTAAAAAGACCCACATCCCTGAGCCTTTTCTCATAAGAGAGATGTTCCAATCCCCTAATCATCTTTCTAGCCGTTATATGATTAAAACACCCTTTCATTAGGAAAAATCAGTAGGTAAAATATAGGACAGGATTTTGCAATAATCACAGTCAAGTCACAGACAGAAGAACATCAAAATTAAGCTACTGATTATTCGTCATATATACCCAGTGAACACCCTATGTTAGTAATAACCTTAAAAATTTTGAAGTTGATATGATAGAAATAATTTACTTAAAATTTGAAAGGGATCATTTTTAGAAATGCCCTAAATGGAAAAATTTTGAAGATATGTCTCCATAAAGAGTTTGAAATAGTTTGTTTTCCCATTCTAAGAAGCATAGATAAACTTATTGTCTTGCTTGTTCCCTAGGAAACAAAGAGAATCAGGAGTGTCAAGGCTTCAAAATAATACAGTTAATGATGTTCAATATGGTAATAAACACAGACAGATACTATTCTACCCAAAAATTGAGGAATGGAAGTAACTCTGTTGACAACAAAGGCTAAAAGTGGATCTAGCAAAAGTTCTTAAAAAAATGCAAATCTCAATGAATTTGGAAAAGAGAAATGACTAGTATGATGAGCATGTCGTATCCTTTAATTTCGAAGCTTGTGGCCATGGAATTATGTAGACTGAATGTTTATGCTGCTCCATTGTTTCTGTAGTAGCAAGTTTTAGACACACTGCAGGATTTCATTGTGATAATGAGAACATTAGGAATATTCCATGGATTAAAACCTGTATGCTATCAAGCTGAATTTGTCTATTGAGAGATCATGGATATAAGAAAGACAGACAATATCCTTCGGTCAAGAAAAAACTGTGATGCTATCTTTGTCTATTTTAGGGAAGAAACATGTGTTTTGCGCTGTATTACAAAAGCAGATTCACCTATCAGGTGGTAATGGGATGGAATAAGATATAATATCTCTCTCCACTGATAGTCTTGTTAGATGAACCAAGTAGATTTTGAAATATTAAACCACATCTTTTCCTTGCTTCAGAAAACCAGATTCAACATTAATATACAGAAATTTCCAATCAACTGGCTGTTACTCACATAGGAAATTCTTGTATTTTTCATATGGGATTACACTGAATAATTGTAGCGGATCTTGAGCCAAATTATTGAGAGACACTTTCCCCTTGCTACTTGACCAAGGCTAAATCTCGTGAAGACAAATGCAGAATGTGCTCTGCTGGGCTTTTTTGCCAGTTTTTCTTTGCTCAGCTTCTGATTCACACCCTGGAAATGACCCTCAACTTTTTCTTGGGTTCCAAGAGAAACAGGTAGCCTTTTTGAAGCCTCCTGTTCGTAAATCAAGATCCCAGCCTCTCTCTAGGGAGGCTGTATAGAAAGAAATAATCTCTGGGCATAGATATAATTATCCCAGTCTCTGCTGATACCTAGAATGCTTAACTTTAATCAGTACATGTGACAGGAGGACTGCAATGGTTTATTGCTTGCTTATCTCCTTTTGGCAATGGCAGTGAGTTAAGTCCTCAAACTGATTTGTTTAGGTCTTGCAGCTGCCTTTGATACAATTAGCCATGAAGCGTTACTGATACTATTTTGTAAAACATGCCAGAAATAGACAAAATGATGATCTATTCCTTTCATTCTGAAATGACACGAGAAGAGCTAACTGGAGAGATATCTACACTAACACTGATCTGAAAAGTGGAATGGTAATGGCATAAGTTGTCTGTATTTTTGGTATTTGTTTTCATCTTGCATCAGATGTAAAAAAGTATGACTAAGTTCATATTTTGTGGAATTGAATGGATTTTAAGGAATGTTGATAAACAAGGTAGAACTTCAAGTTTGACATATTAGAGGCCTATCTGTCTGAACTGCCACAGTTTCATGCGAGTTTTGGTTGTGTTAAGTCACTTAATTTTTCTATTAGGAGCCTATGGAGTCTCTTCGTTGCTACACAGCTGACTACAGATATTGAAGAGGAAGATGAAGCACACAGCATTATATCATAAAGTATAGAAGAGTTTGGATTCAGTATGAAACTAGCTTGAGTGGAAATACTTCAGTTTGATACACAGTAATATTTCAATTCTAGATGTTTCAACTGTAGAGAAAGAAAATTGCCAAATACAATTATCTCATGAATAATTAAAATTTTGGTTAAACTGCATGTTTCCTTAAAAACAACAACTAAAAGGCAGGAAATTTCCAATCAGATACATTTTTGTTATTTTAATTGTCTGGTACTTGAGCAAGAATATTGCAGAAGAAAGCAAATGGATACATATTGGGATATCTGCAGTTTGTAGATGGTTTTTGTCTCGGTGTCTTCATTTTATTTATTCTTGTTTATTCTTGACTGACAGTGTTTTGTTGAGGTTGGAAGAATGAGATGACTGAAATGTAACCTTAAAAAGAATGAGCGTCAAGTGCAAGAAACAGCAGTGTAACTCATTCATCTATTGGAAGACTTTGTCTAGTGTGCAGCCACTAAGATTTGATCCATTTGATCTTGTATGTCACACAAAAAGCAATAGCACTCTGATCTTGTATGTCACACAACAAGCAATAGCACTCTGATTTTTATTGCTTAAGGCTAGTAACTTGTTTCTTGCTCTGTGGACCTTTCCCATAGTGGTATCCCAGTTGCAATAAAACACCTCCTCCATAGAGCTAGTAGAAACTACTAGAGTCCAAACACTTGAAAACCTTTCCTGCGTGCTGTATATTGTACCCAGCTTGCAGGTAGCTCCCAAGTGCAACTTAAGGTGTTGAAATTAATCTACCTATTCATAAATGCATTAGGTCTGGTTTCCTTAGAGGCTGCTGCTTTTCTCCAGCCAGATGAAATAATTTGGAATATTACAATTAAAACGTTCTGAAAAAACTCTGAAGAATTTAGAAGTGATAAAGCCAATAGGTTACTAAATTAAGTTTGAAATGTTCTGTAGAATCCAAACATAACAATACAGGACAGAAAATTGTAGAAAGTTAACTTTAAAAAAAAATCTTTAAAATATTTTATATTTGGAGGACAGATCTGTATGATTCTACAGGACTCTTTATAATAACATCCTATGCTTAACTATTAAGCAGGATGGAGGCAGGACACTCTCTGCCTGAGTTCTTTGTTTCCTATCTCAGTAAACTGCTGACGTTCAAATCAAATCACATTTAAATACCCAGTTGTTCAACCTTACTCTATGTGAAATGAAGTGAAAGGAATAGAAGTGTAGAAGTAAGATAATTCTGAGTTTAAAGAAAGCTGGAAAACCATTTTAAAAGGAGCATTTCTGAACATTTGTCTCAACAGTTTTTTACAGTTTGTTTAGAGATACACTCCCCAGTTTCAGTAGTAGATTAATCAAAGAAGATCTTTAAGAGCTGATCTATTTCATTATGAGTTTCTGAGACCACTATTATGTATATATTAGAATTACTAATTTGCATTAACAAAAGAAAAAAGTGTTTTGCCATAAACAAAAATCATTAGACAGTCTTCAAGTTCCAAAATGTCACATCCTGCATCAGGCTAACTAAATAAAATTTTACTATGTTTGCTTTACTTCTTTCTTCAACTGGCTATACTCTTTCTGTCTTTGTTTTCTTGACATTCTGAGTCTATTAAATCATCACTGGAATGATGGCAGGACTATAGATCTTCAGAAAAGGTAGAAGAATACTTAGCTCTTTGGTCACAATAGGAAAAAAGGGCCCTTCAAGACAATTCTGAGAACACCTTAGTTTTAAATGAGAGAGGCATTGATTAGATGTAGAGCAAATACCAAAAGAGCAACCCGGAGATACCGGGATGGATTCAAAAGAACTACCAGTCAAACAGAGGAAATAAAGGAAACTACAGCTGGGAACCTGTTGGACTGGAGATAATAGGAACAGCAGGAGAAGAGAGGAGAAAAACATAAGAAGAAAAGAAACATGAAAAAGAAGAAGCATAAAAGGGAATACGAAAGCAGTAGATGATGCCAGAATATTTGACAAAAGGGTCAGGATCTGAAAGCACTTCTGAAAGGTTAGGCTTAACTTCCTTCTAAGGCTAGGCTTGTTGTGGTAAGATATTAACCAAGAGGTATGTCTAGGCAACTCCAAATCCAAATGGAAAACAAACAAACCAAACAACAAGAAATAGACTAGAACTGAAAGGTAGTGCTCTTAGAAGGGAAAGTGGAGTTGTAAACATTTTGAAAGAGTTTAATATAATTTCAGTGTAATTCTATTATGGAATTAGTGCTTTTAGGAAAAAAAAAATAAAAATCTAGTCAGCTGCAATTCATTCTCTCTACTTTTTGTTTGGTTTTCTTTGAGTCTAACAGTATGCTCACATTCCTGGACCGATGTAAAGGATTAAAAGGCATAGGTACTTCAATATTTCATTTTATTTATTTCCTATTTTAGCCTCGTTCTCCTCAGGTTTTATAAAAAATTACAAGGTAAATTCATTAATTTTTTCTCTATACACTATGAAAATAAAAACAATATTGCTATAGGTTATTTTTTTCTGAAGCACTTTAGAGACTGCAGCAGTATACAATGGTATGGCTCCTTACTCATGCCTTAATTTTATAGACTGCTTGGCAAAACAAACTTAGTAGGATTATGTAATATTATTTAATTAAATATTACACTGAGGAATATTCTCATATAGGGATGTGAACAAGCAGAATGCATATACTATTGTGGAACATTTCAAGGGTTTTTGAGATTCCACAACATGTATTCCAGTCCTACACTTTAACTAATGTAATTTGCTAGTCATTTGACTAAAAGTAGTCATCTGCAGTTAGGGTAACCACTTTTCTCAGTATAGACAGTTGCATTTAATCTCAACTATATTGAATCTCAATTCAGTTGGATTCTCAAATGTCAGTGTCTAATTCACCTTTTATGGAATTGGAGGCACTTCAAATGTCTGTACCTTATCTGAAATAATTCAGTTCTCAGATGCTTATGTGAACTATTATTCATTTTCATGGCAAAAGTCTTTACAAGACTGGAACAGGTCAGCAAGTCCCTCTTTCCTTCATCCATTTCTTCAGAGTTCTTCATTCACTCTTTCATGCAACTGTCCCAGCTCTCTCCCAAAAGGACTATAAAGGTTCTTGCTTTCTTCTCATTTTACAAACTCACTCATAACAAAAGGTTTAGTAAACAACAGACAACTCTCTACAGACAAAAAGAAAATAGAACTTCTCAAACAGGGCTGAAAGGAAATGCACTGAAAGCCTATCAAGAGATTCATGTCCATCACATTACCTCCCCCAAGGAACAGCTCCATTCTGTGGATAGTGCTGGAGAAGTAAGACTGCTTTAGTGCAGTCTGTATAAGTTTACAGGATCTTTGTATGGAGATACAAGTATCTTCCCTAATACAAGATACAAGTCCACCTCCCTCTCATCCTTTTCAACTCCAGTTTCTCATTACTTCCTAGACCTGACTCTGCATTAGCTGCTATCATGCCTGATATTTATGGCCTGCCTACATTATCCCTTGCTTTCCCCTGTTCTGAATGTAAAATTTTCCACTAAATTCTCACAGTCTTTCAGCAATCTCTGCCTAATCTTTTCACTGACTACTTAACATGAATCTTAATTTCTTAGGAAAAACACATTTCTGTCTTTCCTGTTATCTCCACTTAAGCTGTTGCTGACCATACAGTCAGGACAAGCTTGTATGTTACCATTGTCATTCTCAGTCTTCAGTTTGAAGGTTCTTTGGAATAGCCACAGCCTAGCACCAATTAGAAATAATGGGCACATAGAATGGTGAAAACAAGTGGCAGACATGTGGAGCTCTGAATGAAACTATCAAGAAGTTGCAGAGATCCTCAATTTCAGGAGTCTGGAAGATAATCAAGGCACTAAAGCAGCCCTGAATGACAACTTTTGGTAGTGGTCAAAGCTGTTTCCCCTACAGCGACTGCTGACACCAGGCATGTGGTGTTTTTAACAGCTGTGATATAGGAGCCATATAGGAGCACCAGTGATGAACTTCCAAGAACTGTAGCTTAGCTCCAAAAGTAGCAGCAACTTCCCTACAAACAGCCAACAGGAAATTATGACATCTACTCTAAGTTTCATGGTGGACCATCTCCTGCAAAAACACTTCTGGCCTGTCATCACATTGAAGATGTAGACATACTAGCTTCCTGTTTGATCAGCTCTGCTTCATTCCTTATCTACTTTTGGGGGAGCTTATGAGTCAAATATCTTTTTTAAAAGTAGTCAGAGAACTTAATTTCAGGAAGAAAGTGAACAAAAAAAAAAACACAACCCAAACCAAAACCAAAACAAACACAAACAAATATTAACTGCCCAATTTGCAAACAGGCATAGGTTGTAACAAACTCACTAGCAATAATAAATTATACTGTAATGGCATACACCTGACATTATTATGGGGCTATGTTACATAATTTGTAGGAAAAAAAGACTTTTCCATGTCAAAAAGTATAAACAGCAGCAAATAAATGACAAACTCCTTCCTTTCTATCAATACAAACAACAGTAAAACGTCTGTCTTCTCAGACAGAGTTTTCATATTTTTTTGGTAATGCATTAGAGCTTCTGCATTGTGCTATTTACACAGAGATACTGGTGCCTATGAATGTTATTAAGGCAGTTTGCTTGCTACAGCTTGATTCCATTTTAAGAAAGGTAGACAGGCTGGGATTACACCTGTGTCTTCTGTTCGCTTGCATGTTTATAATCCAGCATTGTAAGAAAACTTGATATCCCTTTTTGCTGTTTTTGAAAGATCTTGTTTATAATGGTAGTTGCAATCTAATAGATGTGTGTATTTGGATCCTAAAACAATGCATAGCTTTCCTCGTTGCATTGATTAAACTGTATTGATTTAACTAAAGAAACTCTTTACAGATTATAGATCTTTAATTTAAAACTGTGTCTGTCTATACAAGTTGGAATATTTCTCACTTCATATGATTTTACTATGAAACCTGGAAGAATCAAGTGCTTTAAACATGGTACTTTGCTTTGCTTTGTTCTCTGAGTGTTACCTATGCTTGAAATTCTGAAAGAAAATTACATAGGCTGTAAAGCCAGGAGTACTGAAAGAGAAGAAAATATGAGCTTAAATCTCTGCATTTAAAACTGCTGCGTCAAGACTTAGCAACATCTTACCTACCTTACTGTTTATTCATTGATTTTTTTCCCTGTTAATCATCTTAGTTATTAGGCAAAATTACACATTTAAACTGAGTGGCAAAAGCTGAATTTCAGTCTTTCTAACTTGTCACATTTAAGGGTCACAGACTAATAGACAGACTCTTCTCAGAAGAACATCACTTTTCCCTTCTTACCTAGAGAAAAGAGAGGTCTCTGTCTCAATTGTCCTGTTTCCAGGTTTGCAAAGCTCTGTTCATTTTGAGATAATCTAGCTACACTTTGAAAGTATCCATCTTTGCTGGGAATTTTTTTTTTTTTTTTAATTTGGAGGATGCTTTCTTACAGCTGCTACTCCATTAGAGTACCTGTCATTTCTTTCCTTACACCAAGTCTGAACTAAAGATGTAACGGTGGGGAAAGTAAATCAGCTTGTGGGAGGCAACGGTTTGCCTGTGACAGCTTGTGAGAGTACTATTTGCCTATGTCAATCCTCTGCCAGACAGCCAAGATAGGTAAACTCTCTGAACGTTAACTTTAAAGAAAGCTCTGTGGAATGATAAAAGTTGGTCAAAGTGGTAAAGATGAGAGCCACCTGCATGGAATGAAGAAAAGCTTTACAAGACTAAGTGTCTTGGCAATAAAACAGCAAACCACATTTAGTGTAGAGAAGTGTAAAGTGATATACATGAGAGAACCAATTTGTCTGTAAAGTAGATGGCTCTGAGTTCACCACTAAAATATATAAACAAGACTTTGGGATTATGACACATAGTTCCATGAAAATACAGTCTCAGTACTTGGTAGTGGACCAAAAACCACCTCAAATGTTTGAAACTATTAGGAAATAGAGGGAGAGGGAAAAAAAAAAAATAAAGTGAAATCACTGTATAAATCTGTTTTTCCCCAAACCTTTAATACTATGTGCAGGTCCAATCTTCTTATCTCCCAAAAGTATTCAGTAGAACTGAAAGATTCAGAGAAAGACAACAATGTTCAAAAGCATGAAAGAACCTATATACAACAAATAGTTGAGAAAACATCCTCTGCAGCCTGAAAAGCAGACCACATAAAGGAAATGCCAGAAGCGTACAAAATGATCATGAAGAGAGTGGATAGGAAACTACAGTCCGCTGTCTCTCCTGCTAAAAAAACCAAAAGATTATTAAATGAACCTAGTAAGAGCCAAGCTCAAACCAAACAAAAAGACCTGTTCTTAATAGGAAAAATAACAGTCTTTTTAAACTTCTGGCCATAGGTTATTGTGCATGTAAAAATATCTCTGACCATAAAGAAAAAAAAGAGATGCAAAGGGGTTAAAGAAGTTCCATTAGGTTCAGGAAATCCTCAAAGCAATGTATGATTTGATGAAAGAACAGTATCAGAGGGAGCTATAATTTGTTTGCCTTGTTCTTGATCTTCCGTTGGTGTCTGCTTGTGCCCACTGCCTAAAACAGCATGCTGGTATAGAGAGACTATTGGCCTGAGCCAGTACTGCTTTCCTATAGAAATTCTGCAGAAGTACACTCATGTACCAATTTTAGTGCCTGCTACACATCTGTTCCAGTCACTTTGATTCTCCATTTGTCTTCAACCAATACAATTACTTGCATTGCATATTTCACGTACATTTGTTTTATTGAAGCAGGGAAGAGAAGCTGTGTACAGCAGTGAATGCTCAAAGTTGCAGTGAAAACTTAACGTAAAAGTCCAAGTAAAGTTTTCATTTTAATTGTTTATCAATGTAGAATCCTGCTCTCCAATTTCATCAGTATGTAATGAATGCAGCAAGCAATACAATATTATGTAATCCTGATATGTTGGAAAATGTTGAAGAACTACATTCTAACTTCATGCTAGACCTCTGAACCTTGGGCTATGGCTCTCCAATACATTCAGGACATTTACGCTCACTTTTACTTATTGTTACTCTATCCAGTTCTTTAGCAGTTTCCTAACTCAGGTTTTTTAAGGCTAAAAATCTAATGATTATCCCGCTTTCAGGTTTTTGCCGTCTACAGCATCAACAGCCATTGACAGCCCTCTGTCCATCTCTCTAGAAGGTTCCCAATCTTCCCTTCATTGCTGGACTAGGAGACAGCAATCTCTCAGTCATTTTGGTTTCTCCCCACAGACTTGCAGAACATTTTCACTCTCCTATCTTGGAGGAATAACAAGAAAGAGAATTTTCCTGTGTTTCCAAACTAAGAAGCTCTACTACATCTCAATTTTTCCCATCTACCACTTACTTTTCTGTTAATCCTCATACCCTATATGCACCTCTTCTCTCTGTCCTAGAGCAAGCACATTAATTTTGCTAAGACCGGTAAGTGAGACTGCTATACACATAGAGAACCCTCATTTGTTTTTCTGTCTTGTGGTGAGGAACATGAGCCACCAAAAAGTCCCACTGAATATTCTCTGATATATGCTGGTATATTGAAAAGAAAATTTATTGACATAAGTATATAGAGAAGTATTTGTTTACCGAATATGAATAATGAAGTGTATTTTGATAAATCTACCTATGTACACCAATGGGAAATATGGTTTTGTGGTTATTATTGAAGTGTAAGCTACTCCGCAGACTTCTAACTATTTGCCCAGCAGGTATTTCAAACTGACATCTTCACCAGTGATGGTGATTGATATTGCTGCCAGAAAAAGTGGATATTTTCAGTATGACTTGTTTCTTTCTCCTAAATGAAAGATTTTTGGGAGTTTCAACTTTCTAGAAACATGAAAGGAAACTCAACGCAGAACTCTGGAATACCATAGGTACAGGTGGAATTCCAGAATTATTTCTTTTAATGAGTACACTGACTGGAGTTGAAGGGAAAATGTTGCCAGATTCACCTGAAAAACATCCACAACAAGTTTTAAATTAGAACTTGCTTAACACTTAAACTAAGTCTTTTTGATAGCACTGTTCATGTATTTGCACGCAAGAATTTATTAAGTCTCAAGTGAATAGATCAGTGTTTCTTTTAGACGGGCTATATTGCTCAACTGTAATGTCCTTCTCAAGCTGTTGAGCAGCTTCACATACCCACACTTATTCTGTCCATAGTCCTCAGAACTGAGACTCATAGAATCATTTGGGTTGGAAGGGACCTCTAGAGATCATCTAGTCCAATCCCCCTTGCAATGAGTAGGGACATCTTCAACTAGATCAGGTTGCTCAGAGCCCCATTCAACTTGACATTCGATATTTCCAGTGATGGGACATCTACCACATCTCTAAGCAACCTGTTCCAGTGCTTCACCACCCTCATTGTAAAAAAATTTATATCTTTATATCTAGTCTAAATCCACCCTTTTTTAGCTTAAAGCCATTACTCCTTGTCCTATCACAACAGACGCTGCTAAAAATTTTGTCTCCATCTTTCTTATCAGTCCCCTTTAAGTACCAAAAGGCCACAATCAGGTTTCCCTGGATCCTTCTCTTCTCCAGGCTGAACAACCACAACTCTCTCAGACTTTCTTCATAGGAGATATGTTCCAGCTCTCTGAAGGAGAGGTGTTCCATCCCACTGATCATTTTGTGGCCCTCTTCTGGACCCACTCCAACAGGTCTCTATCTTTACCATAGTGAGGACTCCAGAGCTGGACTCCAGGTGTGGTCTTGCCAGAGCAGAGGGGGAGAATCACCTTCCTTGGCCCACCAGCCACACTTCTTTTAATGAAGCCTAGGATACAGTTGGCTTTCTGTGTTACAAGCACACAATGCTGGCTCATATACAGCTTTTCATCCACCAGTAGCCACAAGCCCTCCCCCACAGAACTGCTCTTAATCCCTTCATCCCCCAGCCTGTATTTATACTGGGGGTTGCCCCAACCCAGGTGCAGGACCTTGCACTTGGCCTTGTTGAAGTTCACGAGATTCACATGAGCTCACTTTTCGAGCTTGCCCAGGGCCCTCTGGATGGCATCCCATCCCTCAGGTGTGTCAACTGCGCCACTGAGCTCGGTGTCATCTGCAGACTTGCTGAGTGTGCATTTAATTGCACTGTCTATGAGAACAGAATTCCGGAATCATTCCACAGTACAGAAGAATGACCTCACCTCCTCCCTCCTCGCACCTCAAGACATTTTCAATGTTTTTTCATTGCATAAGATATTTTCAAATTATCCTTTGGAACTGTCCTTCATTATATGGTGAATACTAAAAAACAGACACAGTCTTGTAAAATTTATTTTTAATAGAGAAGACTAACTCAAAACCTGAAACTCCACTAACAGTTTACTACGAAGAAAAGATAAATCTGCTTCCAAGCAAAGCAAGAAAATTGCTCACTGTTATTCTACTGTTTCTTTTTTTTTTTCTTTGTTTCCCTCACCCTATACAATGTGAGAGGATTCTTAACACCTTGTGAGAGAGATTTCTTATCAAGCTCAAAAATTAAATTGATAGTAATTGTAAAATGAGTATGAGAAAGTATTAAAAAAAAACAACCAGTTTTTCCTGTTCATAATGAAAATATGGAAGATTTCCCAAATATATATTTCATTGTATTTTAAACTGAGGTATGTTTGAACAGAACATTTTCTCTCTCGTGCTATGTGACAACTGCCACTAATCTACAGCCACTTCAGATTGTCCTCATGGTGGGTCATGCGTTCTAAGCTAGATACATCTTAATCGTTCCAGGCATGGGATGTCTTCAAAGAGGAATCACTATGAACATAGTCCTCCAGAATGAAATGTGTCTGAAAGATGGTATCTACAGGGCACTGGTAAGTTTAAGATTGAATTCATTTTGGCATTCAGCATAGTTTACAGTATCTTAGGTATACCTGATTTGCAAACTTCCAAACAGACAATTGCCTGCCAAGAATTAAAAGACAGTAGGAATCTGGCTATCCCTTCCTGGCCAGCAGAGCACATGGGAGAGACAGGAAAAGTAGAATTAACAAGAAGTACAGGATCAAATAAAGGCTTCATGCAGAGAAGAAAGCCTATATTTTCTCGTCTTGTAGAACATGAAATGTCAACGTCTCTGGCCATAACTCACTATATATTTTTGAGCTCTATTTACATTACAATTACAAAATTCAAATGTGTTTACAGCATTTAATTATGATAACATACATGAAAGAATAACATATTAGAAATTGCTTCTATTTAAGAGTTAGTGTTGTGAGGACAAATTAGTGAAATTCTGAACAGGACAACCGAGATTTGCTTCATTTTGTATGGACACTTCTATAGAGATGCAAGAAGAATTTCAATGTTAAATATAGACTGTCCTAATGATGAAAAAAAATTCTTCTAGGAGAATGCTGTGATCTAATATAAAATAAATAGTGTAGGAGAAAATTACTTGCTGAGGGAATGTGTAGGAGTTATAAAACAGAATATTTAAAAGCAAGGATATTTGAAAAATTATATAATAGTATGAACTGGTGGCACACTAGCCAAATGATCCAGCCAAACCAGAAAAAAATCTAATTAAATGAAGTAAGAAATTTTCCTGTGATTTTGAGCTAGTTTTAAAGACAAAACTAATTAGAAACACGGTTTCATAGCTTTTGTTTCTCAGGGCAAATACCAGTCTCTCCATGTATACAATACTGACGTACTGTACAAGTGGGATGGGAATGGGGAGAATGCATGAATGAATTAATAAGGGTGCAATAACTGTTTTCTCAGAATCCAGACTGGGTGTTTTATTCTGCATTCATGGTGTTTATTACCTCTTCTTTTCCTGTCTTTTGTGGACAAATAATGACTAACAATTTAAAACAATCTCTTAAGATAACAACGTGAAGTCCTTTCCACAGCTTCATTTTTATGTTCTTTTTTTCACAAAAACAATTTAAAAATAATAATTAAGATGATTCCCCACAGTTAAATGCATCAACAAACTTGTGCACCTCTTTAATTTTAACCTAAATGTCACAACAGATGCTGCTCTTCCAGTCTCAATAGGGAGCAGATTCCACAATCAGGGAGTATAATTACAGAAAGCTCTAGCTCCTGCTGTCTCAAAGTTACACTTAGGGCACGCTAAATAGTCTGCCAGTTTCAGTCTTCAATGGCTGACTGAGGCCTTTGGTAATAAAAGATCAGTCAAGAGTACATTATGATACTTCACAAAATGCTAACAGCTTTGTAGAATTTATAATCTGGTGAGACATATGCCAGCTTTGTACACTGCCGAACAGTTAAAAACAAATACAAAAAGAGCAGGCAATAAATATAGTATGAGACTGGAAGAGGGAAAGTGGCTATTTACCATCACACAAGCAATGTAATACATCTGACATAAAGCATAAATTGACAAGCAATGAAAAATTGTGTTTTATTCTAACAGCCTTTGTTGGGACCCTGATCATTGTAAGGAAGAGTCTTCAGTTAAAAACGGGATGTCAAGTAATATTTTTCTTTCATGAGGGATATTTTTTTTAAAAAAGGAAATTACAAAGATCTGTAGTGAGGTTTTCCATGTGTATCAGGTTTCTTCAGAAAAATGCAAATTTCTAACTATAAGAAAAATTAAAGTAGGTGGGGAAGAATGAGTCATAAAATGAATTACAGAAATGAATAACCCCTTCTGACAGAAGAACATCTGATGTTCTCCTCTTTGCTGCTCACAAGTCATTGGCACTTGATAGTCAACTGCCAACAATTCAGAAGAGGCACTCATGCATTAAAATAACCCAAAGTGATGGAGGTAGGACCTTTAAAATATTCCTCTAGGAAAATACGAAATGTTGAAAGAATCTTTATTTTAGTGTAAGCACCTTCTCTCTGTAACCTCAAATTCATGATTCTTCTTCATAAGAGTCGATCATTTTCAACTGTAGACTTGGGGAACATTTAATTTGTCTGGAATATGTGGTAACTCCTGGAATTAAGAGAAAAGGTATTTACATAATGGAAGTCAGATGAAAGGCACCCAAATGATAGTGATGGGGTAAGTCATGTTAAAAAGCATATTTTCAAATTTCAGTATACTTCAGCCAGAACTATGACCATTTTTTTTAGCTCCTGTAGTCCTCTTCTTAGCTAAATTACAACATTTTATCTCATTTGCTCCAGAGAGAGAACAAATCATTGAGCAACATCTGAAAAGACTTCTCCAGACATTATTTAGAGTATGAATTAAAAATTTCCCTAATATGAGAATTCCCTAATACGGGAATAAATAATTTATATGGGGAAAATTCATATGGGAATAATTATGTTCCATCTGGGTGCACTTCATTCCTCATTCTTCATTCTGCATTCTTCAACTAATCCACTTTATTTGTTGTCAGCTCTGCCGTAATGAGGAATATTTTTGGATTTAAAACACATCAAACAGTGTCATGGGCCTGAAGGCACTCCCAGCCCTGACTGTCTCTGCCCAACCCACGCTCTCCCCACCTGAGGCTCCCTCCACCCTGCCCCTGACCCAGGACCCGTGAGTCTTGTTTGACAACAGGATGACCATGAACCAGCAATGTGCCCTTGTGGCCAGGAAGGCCAACAGCATCAAGAAGAGTGTGGCCAGCAGGTCGAGGGAGGTTATCCTCCCCCTCTCCTCTGCCTTCGTGAGGTCGCATTTCTGTCCAGTTCTGGGCTCCCCGGTTCAAGAAGGACAGGGAACTGCTGGAGAAGGTCCAGCAAAGGGCTACGAAGATGATTAGGGGGTTGGAGCATCTTTCTTATGAAGAAAGGCAGAGGCACTTGGGTCTTTTTAGTCTAGAAAAAAGAAGACTGAGGGGGGATCTTATCAACACTTATAAATACTTAAAGGGAGGGTGCCATGTGGATGGGAACAGTCCTTTTAAAGTGGTGCCCAGTGACAGGACAAGAGGTAACGGGCACAAACTTCAACACAGGAAGTTTCATCTAAACATGAGGAGGAACTTCTTTACTTTGAGGATGGCAGAGCACTGGCACAGGCTGCCCAGAGAGGTGGGGGAGTCTCCCACTCTGGAGACATTCCAAACCTGCCTGGATGCCGTCCTGTGCAATCTGCTGTAGGTGACCCTGCTCTGGCAGGGCAGTTGGACTAGATGATCTCCAGAGATCCCTTCTAACCCTCACCATTCTGTGATTCTGTGACCCCATGTCAGTGCCCCCGGGACCACCACCACCTGCCCCAGCAATGCTGCAGCAGGGCCAGCCTCCAACTCCCCACAGCCCTTCCCAGTTCAGCCATGGGACTCACTGAACCAGGCCCACCTGCAGGCAGGCCCAGCCCAGACTTGGCCCATCCCCATGGAGGCTATCCTGGGGCTGTGCCAAACCCTGCACCCTTTCACTGGGCCTGTTTCTGACCCCTACCCACTGTTCCCGCCTGGACTCAGCCTGTCCCCGTCCCCAGGGAGGTATCCAGTGCCCGGGACTGTGGCTGCTATGGCTGCCTTCTGTCTGCCCTGCTCCTGGCTGAGGGGTGGCACAGGCCCTGGTGGGTGAGCATCCCCATCCTGCCAACCCCCACGGGAAGCCCCTGTAGCTCCTGGCACCATCCCTAAGCAGGGTCACCAGCCTTTGCAGCTTCCTGACAGGAAAATGTGTCCATAGCAAGTATGCAAGATTGTAGCACCTCATTTCTATTTTTCCTTTTATAATCTCAGTTAATTCTACTTTGAAATATTCTGAATTCTTATGCTGTCATACTATCATAATAATCTTGATTGATTACTTTTTGTATGAGCTGTATTAATCTGTTTTCCAGTGTAAACTGGGAAGATCCTTAGCAACACATAAAAAAAATTCCAAAGAAAAAACTAAAAATACCGAAGTCTGAATTAATGA
Source organism: Charadrius vociferus (assembly GCF_000708025.1). Taxonomy (NCBI): domain Eukaryota; kingdom Metazoa; phylum Chordata; class Aves; order Charadriiformes; family Charadriidae; genus Charadrius; species Charadrius vociferus. The sequence goes on along the minus strand of NW_009648876.1, from coordinate 3,102,263 downwards.
ATGAAACAAAACACACAAATAGAATGATATAATAAGCTTTTAAGGAAACCTCCACAGGTATCGTGAAGGGAGGTGGGTGGGAGGAGAGACTATTGCACAATCAGTAAATAGAAACAAGCATTGAAACCGGAAGTTAAACACATTAACATTTCAGGATGCATTTGGCTTTATTTACAGCCAATTAATGTTATATCTCCAGAAGTGTAAAATGTTCACGAATACCACTGGATTTATTGCATTCTACACATAAGAGAAAAAATGTTCAAAGAACTGGGCTGACCTTACCCCACAGATATAAGATATACCAGCCTTCAGGATTGCATAAGCTCCCAAATCCAGGGTTTGGATGACAGTGAAGCTACATGCAGGATATAAAAAAAATAGTACATTTTCATTCCCTAAGAGGAAATTGGCCGTTAACATTGAGCAGAGCTAGCCAGAGGCAGAGGTATATGTGCTAAGTACATAATCCCCTTTTGTTTTAAACCTTTCCTCAGGATTTGCTACTCATCTTCAGATTCTTCACTGACGTGAAACATTCTACCCACTCATTTTCACCTTAGGAATAGGTGAATGCATTACTTTCCAAGATGCATTGTTCCAGTGCTCTGTGTTGAGATCCTTTCATTGCACAAAAAGTTCTCGTGCAAGGAGCCTGAGACCAGAAAACTACAGAACAATGCCACCATGAAGATCTGCCCCTCCTTGCAAATTCCTCTGAATTCTCAGAAAAGTATTCATAACCCATTTACCAAAACTTTAGATTCTTCTGGAAATTGTTCCTGGTGCAGAATAAGTACCAAAATGGGACTGGGTCTTCAGCTGAGGGCAAGAAGTTGTCACAGCACTACATTAGCTGGGGTTGTTCTCTAGATGCATTTCATGGATGATGGCCACTGCCTCAGAGACCGCTGTTGCAGTATAGGTTGTTGCAACACATAAACATCACTGGAAGACAAGCAAATATAGTAACATTGTTATTTTCACTACCTGTGTATTACTACTTTAAACAAAAGCAAAGGCATAGAAGTCTTCTAGGATAATCTCATGGTTTCTAGCTAGTCTCATGTGCAGCCAGCCACAAGAAGAAAAATTATTCTTCCAAACAATCAAGTGTGACATTTTAGCTATATAAGTTGCATACTTGTGAACTAAGTAAAAATACAATTGAAATTCTCTGCTCTTGAGAAATTGAAAATTAAAAATATCCAGAGCTATCAAATTATCCCACATTTTTCAGTGTCCTGAATATTTGGGAATAAGCCTTTTTGGGTTTTGGTTTGGTTTTCCTGTTTTGGGTTTGGTTGGTTTTGGGCTTTTTGGTGTTTTGTTGTTGTTTTTTTTTTTTTTTTTTTTTTTTAACGGCTGTGTTTCTTATAAAATTTAAATCAATTAATCAGAGTGGAAAACACAGGAATCTGCCTGGTTGATACTTTCCAATCAATGTCCAGTTGCTCACTCCAGGTTTTTTTTAACAGTATTATATAGAAGTATGCAAGCAATCAGATTTATTTTCCAGATTTTCCTGTAATCATTAAAGAAAAAAAAAAGTATTTTATGTTTTTTAATGGTCTAACTGATTTCAATTTCTATTGCGAATTATGAAAGTTCTGAGTGCATGTTTGCATGTGTGTGCATGTTCATGTTTATATTTTCATATAAAATACCAGTCTATGTAAAATTCTAAGTAATTTTATGTTTATCCTTTCTCAAGAACAATTGAAACCTGTTCAGCTGTCCTAGATGGACAAAAGAAGTATATGAGATAGCTTGAGCCTTTTAAATGCAATAATAGAGTAAACACCTATGTGTTGGGTCAGTTAGAAGGAATTTCTGTAAGATGCCTCTTCCTCATAAAGCCTTTCTATTATGTACTGTAGCAATTAGTTTGAAACATTAACTGAGTTTATACAGAAAACTTCTACTCTGAAAAAGCTGCTTTAGCTGGCCCTGCTTTGAGCAGTGGGGTTGGAATGGATGATCACTTGACATCCGTTCCAATCTCAGCTATTCTTTCCTTCTGTGTTACAATGCTTTCAGTGCAGAGGTCTGATTGTTAGTATGTTCTTGGGACTCCAGGGGGGGCCTCACCGGTGCTGAAGAGAGGGGAAGGATCACCCCTCTCGGTCTGCTGGCAGCACTCCTCCCAACACAGCCACAAAGCTTCACTTGTGAGTTATTCAGGATGGATACTTCTCCAATAAATTTTGGAGCACATAGGATTCTCTTCCCCATAGCAAACATATCATACTCTCTTTTCTCCACAGGCGAGCAAAGTTAGAGATCCACTCTTACTGAAATAGGGACACTTTTTTCTGTATCTCTGAAATTAATATAGACATACTGTTCACTTATACAGTCAGAATATCCCGATTACCCATCACAGTTTCCTCCTCATATATGTTCTCAAACTGGTTTATTAACCTAGGTGACTTCTAACTTCATTTGTTGGGCAGATGTATTAAATGAAGAACCTTTTACTCAATTCTGTAGGATCATCACTGATCTATTGTTTACTGTGTGCTACCTTTTTCCCTTCTCTGAGTCAGTAAAAATAGATTGAGGTTTTTAATGAACACTTGTTTATAATAGCTAGCTTTCTTTTGGCTCCTTGCAAGGGAGTCCCTTAGAAATAGTAAGTGAAATTCATATCACTGAAAAATCATCCTTGCCCTAAGTTTTACTATTGAAGTTTTTCTTTATTTTCCAATTAGATTTAGTTTTCATAGATTTAGGACTGTCTTCACTGCACTTAGCTTTGTCAGTTAGCCCTATGCTTCTCAATATAAGAGCATCATACTGCTCAACATACATCACCAGCTTACTCCCTTGTCTCCTAAAACTTTTTTGTTGTTTTATGCTTTTTTTTTTTTTCTTTTTCTTTTTTCTTTTTTTTTTTTTTTTTGCCTATATATGCCCAGGAGAAACTTATGCTGTTTTTCCTGATGGCATCTATTTTCTACCTAAGCCCATTTGCAATTCACATAAACCTTCATATCTCTAAACCAGTCAAGAGTAAGAAAAATGAGACATTATATGACAGAGAGGTATATTGAAAAGAAGGCACTCTAGATTAGTTATTTCAAGTTTTAAGCCATGACTAAGAAAGATGCTATGATGACAGCAGAGATCAAAATAATGTCAGTAGCAAGATGTGAAAAGGCTCATGAGGGTTTTGGAGCATCCAGTCTGACAGAAGGTCTCCTGCTGGGAGTGGAGTTGCAGCCTGAAGGCATCAGAAGTCAAGGTCATTGTTCAAACAGCAGGCTGGTCACAGACATGTTTGTATACTTGAACAAGCGTTGACCTGTGGAAGAAGACTGTGAGCAAAACAAAGAACCATGATATTAAGCATGCAAAAATATTTGTCCTAAGTGGAAAGTACTGTGAAGTGACAAAAATTTAACAGTTTTTGTAAGGAAAAGACAAAGTGTGCCATTAGTTCCCCTTTCACATGATCTGATCCCGAAGGAAACGTGCAAAAAGAAGTATTTTTTCTGTGTCCAGAGGTCTGCTTCCACAGCATGAATACATTGGACTTTCCTTGCATGTCTGGGACTATGCATGGCTGGCTTGGTACCCAGACGTACTTCTGGGTCTGTACTTCTGGAATATTTTTGTTGTTTCAAGCAAGAGGAGAAGACAAGGAGGGAAGAGTGATGGGACAATGCAGTATCCCAGCTGATGAAAATCCCGGCCAGTAGGAGCCAGTTACTTTAACAAAAGTGTTCGAAAGAAATTGTATTAATTAATTACTGGAGGAACCGTGGCTTAATCTAGAAAATTACAGTTTACCTAATTGTATATTTTAAAATGAAACAAGAAAACAAATTTTTCCATTGCTTATGAAAAGAAGTTGGGCATACTATCTCAGCAGCAAAAATATTCCTAATAAGATGGCATGTATACTGTAGATGGCACCATATTTCGTTTGGCTACAGAACTCTTGTAGATCTCGTCTCTGGATCTGTAGCCTTCCTGGCTGTTGTGCTACTGGCATAGGTTTTTGTTCATTATTTTTTCCCCTGTTGCACCTTATGTTGCTGAAATAAGAATCTCACCTACCCCAGTAACAAATACAATTATCTAATTTTCACTAAATTCCACTTTCTGTTATAAATCAAAAGCCTGCTATTTCTTCACTTTAAAACATACCTGAAAAGTATAGTTCAAGGTGAAATATTATGGCTAAACATATACGGCCAAACTTCATGTTTCACACAGAACTTTCATAAGCTGTTTTAAGAAGATGTCCTAAAAACCAGTCCATATACAACTTTAGGTTCAGATTTGACAATAAATTAAGAGACGCACTGTGACTATAGAAGGCTTTCAATTTGATGAGCTATTTTTAACTAGCTTTGTGGTATGCACTGGTAGTGTATTTCTAAAACACAGTCATAGTAGATTTTACGTCTCCAAGAAGTGGGTCTTATGCTGGCTTTCTGATAAATCTTTTCAGTGAAACAGGGCCATAGTGCTGAGGAAACTATCCATCTTTATGGATGTCTATCATATCTGCAGTTTTCAGAAAATTCCCAAATACCATATGAATATTTTATAATGATGTTTAGCATTGAGCACCCGACCCAACCTTATAAATGACTCTTCTGTATAATTAGCACATTAGTCACTCTGTAAGATTGAGTCTGATGAATTATTCAAGCACAGTTCTGCAGAGCTGCTGGTTGAGGGCCCTCTGTAAGGGCACTTTAAAACTCTCCTGTTAAACTTTGAAGTATTAAGGAGAGAAAGAAATGCAGTCAAAAGAGGAAACACTGATTTTTATTGCCATATGAAGAGCATTTAGAAGTGAAAGGGAAAATAAATGCAGGAAAGGAAAGATAAAACAAAAAAAAATTCTTTAAGTCCTTATTAAAAAAAAAAGGAAAAAAAAGATTTATGAAGACAAAAAGCCACTTTTTTTTTAGCTTCCAGTGGAGTAAAACAAAGGTGGTTTGAAGAAGTCCACTGGAAGAAGAAATTCTATGTATGAGTGAATTTTATTTTTAATTTAATTAACACATTTCTGTCTCTCTCTTCATAGTCTGTTTGTGAGATAACTGATTTTTCAGAAATTTTAATTTTTTTGAAATAAATTTTAGTTCGTGCATGGTTTGTAGTCTTTTGTTTGATAACTCTGCCTGCCTTTAGTTGTCATTATCATTCGAGTAACTGGTCAGATCAGTCAGATGATATTGTTTGTTTACTGTTTGATTGATGGTAAGTGGCAAAGGGAGGGTGAGTTGGATAAAGTCACTGTGCTTTTCATTAATTTAGGAAGAGTGGCTGTATAGTAAAGAACTGTAAGGGCATTCTAAAACCTTTCTTATCTTAACTGCTTCACTTATTTATTTTTCTTTCTAAACTGCTTGACTGGCATAAAACTGCTAGAAAACCTGTGCTATTGAAACAGGCTCAGGAGAAACACTATGCCCTCAATAACATGCTTTAACTTTCAATCAGCCCTGAATTGGTCAGGGAATTGGATCATTGTAGGTCCCTTCCAAATGAAATGACTTCTATTCTATTCTATTCTATTCTATTCTATTCTATTCTATTCTATTCTATTCTATTCTATTCTATTCTATTCTATTCTATTCTATTCTATTCACTTTGAGCAATTACCAATCACCAATCTCCAGGTCAAATTTATTAATTGCATCTGTATGATAGCTCTAACTGGGGCTTCTCTTAAGGTCTTTCTCTCCTAGGTTACCTCTGATGCAATTTCAAAGGCAAGGCATCACCTCAACTGCATTAGGCAGCACCATAGGCACCTGCATGAGACCGAGACCTGTAATCATATGAGCATAGAAGGAATAAAGCCAGCAGCCAATTAAAGCCAAAGGCAAGAGGATGCCTTGCTGCTG
>NW_009648876.1:3069646-3096345 GCF_000708025.1 Charadrius vociferus | reverse complement strand
AGCCTGGGTCTATTAAGAACACATCTTAGTCACAGTAAAGGTCTCAAACTGGAGGTATTTTTATAAAACTAATAATATATCTTGGTGACAGAAAGCTGTGCTATGGTTTTAGTGGCAGTTGTTTCTAGAATGTGGGAAAAAAATGCTGTCTGTTCCTTCAGAATACAAAGAGAGTTTGATTTTGTTGACAATGTTGTCCTGTTTTATCATGGCTTTTCCATTTGTTGCCATGTATCAGGTTTCTGATTTTGGTTTCATTACGAATATACATCTTTATTATACCGTCTCTGATATTTTATATGTCTGAGCAGCACTGGTGAGGCCACACCTGGAGTACTGTGTCCAGTTCTGGACTCCCAAGTACATGAGAGACGTGAATGTATTGGAGTGAGTCCAGTGAGAGGCCTGGAAGGTGATTAAGAAACTGGAGAATCTTTCCTATGAGGAAAGGCTGAAAGAGTTGGGACTCTTTAGCCTGGGGAAAAGAAGGCTCAGGGGGGATCTTATTGGTGTACATACCTGAAGGAAGGATGTAAAGAAGACAGAGACAAGCTCTTTTCAGTGGTGTACAGTTACAGGACAAGAGGCAATGGGCACAAACTGAACTCCAGGAGATTCTGTCTGAACATGAGAAGAAATGCTTTTTCACTGTGAGGGTGACCGAGCACTAACACAGGTTGCCCAGAAAGGTTATGGAGTCTCCATCCTTGGAAAACCAGATGTAGAGCTTCCCCAACAAGCTCACTGGGTTACTAATGAGACAGGTAAATGTAACTCCTGTAATATTTGTTTCAAAAAATTGTCTTCGTGGCAGATGCATTTCTCCCTCTCTGTTTCTCCAGAAAACAAATTGGAAGTTCCCACAGGTGACTGCTGTATAGTGTGGCACAAATTTCATAATCTGCAGCTAGATTTCAGCTCACTAGTATTTATGAAAAGCACCAATCTGGTTTGTGTGGTCATGACTCCCTCTAGTGATGTCTACACAGTCTACCATATCCTCATACCAAATGGATTCTTGAAATAAGTGCCCCATGCTTTTTTGTACTCATTGAACTCCACAATGACTGTTGTCATGCTTTATTCACATATAGGTTGTACCATCAGAAAGCCTTAATTCACAGTGGGTCAGATCTGATGCCACTGACAAGTTAGAAAAATTGAAAGTGGACTGTGGAATAAATGATCCAGAAAGAAGGAAATAATCTCAACATTCTTGTAAATTGTAATTCTGTTAACGTACAAATAAGTTGCAAATAGTTTTTATGGTAGAAGTAGAATTAAAACGCTGGAATATATAGCATATAAATTAGACATCTTAGTTTAATTGACCTGTAATATTAGGAAATGCGCAATCACTGAAAAGTTCTGTAAATCCTTGTCCTGTACTTTTTATGCATGGGTGTTTTTCTGCGAATCTGATTTTCTGCTGCCTAGTGCAGTGCAGCTATAGCTGCTTTGTTTATTGTCAGCAATCTAGGGCGTTCCAATGAATAGTAACCTGCAAGCCAATTTGTAGCCCCGGGGAAAGAAAAATAAGAAATTAATTCCTTTATCCCTGACTCCTCATGCCAGATGTGTGACCCTTAATTGCATTCATGGGATCTTATTCAGAATGAATAGATAAACCCTAAACCACAGATGTGCCAATGGAATAATACAACATTGCAAGAGTTTTGTTGTTGAAGTGAAATACAGTTGCACTTATCTTTTCACCAAAACACTGCGTATCAGAATAAGGTCACTTTGTCAGTTTAACTTCGGTTTCAGAATTGTATGAAAACAATAACAGTGCTTTCTATAATCTCAGTTGTAAGACTTCATTTTTTATTAATCAGTACCAAATTAAAGTAGGAATCTAAAGCAACCAAATACTCTCCAATGAATTACAATACAACACCCCTGAGTGATAGTTCAGGACAAAAGAACGCGTCCACTGAGAGCAACATTATAAATACGGACAGTAGATAAGTGATTAAGATTAGAATATTAAGTAGTCTTATTGTTCCTGCACTGCATTTCTCCTTATCTCCACCTTGAGGATGGTATTACATGCACTAAATTTGCTTAATGGATGATCAATATTCTTTCAGCTCTAAAGCAGAATGAGTCACAAGGACTTTTTTCAGGTGAGGGGCATTGCATATTCTTTATAGGCCAAGTCTGTGAAATGGGAACACTATGAAATAATGTATTCAGCACCCAAAAATAGCACAAAATTCCTTAGAGAACTAAATCTTTATGTCCTCATACAATAGAGAAACACCCACTTAAGAAAATGATTCGTAGCTTTCTTTGGAAAGCTGTAAGCGTGCCTCAAAAAACAGAACTCAGCAAGTTAAAGTTCACCTGAGGCAGCTTATTTTGTATGCAAAACATGAATCTGCAGTTCACAAATTGAGCCACATATATAGTAGTGCAACTGCAATAGTTATATAGAATTTTATTTTGTTACAGAAAATACTGAGTTTTTTATCCTCTACCTATCAACGTTTCTTTCTTCCTTCAATTTACACAAAGTAGGAAAGGATCCTAACTATTTTGTTTTGGTTCCCTTGCTAAAGTTTTAAATAAAAGGAAGATAAATTCTTTTCCTTATAATTAGAGTTTTACATCCCTCTGAAACTGAATCAAAAGCAGTTACAGTCCTCTCTAGTCTTTTTGTGACCACCACAAAAACTCTCTGTGAGTTTCAGATAACGGATACATATGTAAATTCCAAGGCATGCTGTAAACTTCATCATGTTTGGGAAGAGACTAAATGAAATTCCCAAGCTACCTCATCACAAAACACTCTTCCAGGAATTCTCTCTTGTTTCAGCAGCAAAACATTAGTTTGGTTCTATTGCTTTAATGACATATAGGGAACTTGTCTTTTCATATCCATTTTACTTTATTCAGAGATTTTTACGTCCTTACCATCTTAGAGGTTACTTTCAGCAGAGCTGCAATTTTTTACATTACAAGACAAGCAAAGTAGCCTTTGATTGGGGTGTACCTGTAAATTTACTGTAGGATCAAGAGATATTTTAGGAAGTTTTCAACACACAACAGTGAGGGTGAACACGAAGAGACACAACTGTGATGTAGGTAAGGACAGAGCTGCAAACTTGCAAAGTTCTGGTTAATTTAGATAGAGGGATAGAGTGAATTCAAAAGTCTTCAAGCATTTTGAATGTCTTGCATCTTTCAAGCCAAAAATCTCGTGTTTATAAATTAGTGCCATCAGTGTCACTTAAGAAAGAAGGACAGAACAGGGTAAGTATGTTTGCAATTTATTCTGTGTTTGATTTCTCATTTCTTACTATTGCTTTTTACTTAATTTGCTGGCATAAAATGGATGAAGTTCAAACAGGTGGTGGGTTCAATGCAAATGGTGAGGGTTTTAATTCTTCAACCATACTGCCTCATAAATGAGCGAGTGAAGCCACTTTAGAATTTAAATACATAAATTCATCCTGTAAAGATGAGACAAAACATTTGTATTATAGCTCTGTCTGAGAGAATGTAATACACAGGTTACTGAACTACAAGGCTCTGCATATACCCAACAAAGGACTGCAAAGGGATGAGCAAAAGGTTAAGGATATTGGACATCTGTGCTGCATTCTAGTCCTGTCACACTTCATGTAGGTTACATTTTTCTGGCCAGATTCTAATTCTTCATACTAGAATAAATCTGGATTAACAGGAGGGCAACTAAGAGCAGCACAATCATACTATTACTTTTTGTCATTCGGTGAAAGTTTTAAAATAAATACAAGTTGTCCTCCCATCTTCTTTTCATTAAAATCATGCCTTAAATTCCCTCTGTCTGTCAAAAATTTTTATTTTTTGAATCAGATATTGGTTTAAAATAATGAAGACAATAATGTTGTTTTTGTTATTGGCTTTATATTTATTTGCACCCAATTTTCAGATTAGCTATGACATGTTGTTGGGTAGTAGAATTACCTGTGACATTAGCCTAAGTCAACAAATCAGATCATTTTTTTAAAAACATAAAAATGTTGCACATGAAAAATAATTCTTCGGTTAAAAGAGTTGATACAGAAAAAGTTTCTATGGGCCACAGGAAACCCTATCTTTCTCTGACACCAGATATTGGTCAGTTGTTTGCAAGGAATCATGCAACCATTGGTCTATTGGACCAACATAACTTTTCTATTGAAGAGTATATGGGAGGGGAGAAATAAATCTGATCCTAGTACCAATGTCAAGATCAATGTCAGATCTTCCAAAGCCAGTCATATACTTCCTGCTGTGATCTTTTATCTTACATATACTTTGAATATATATCACAGGACTCTGTAACAGCGCTGTTCCTATTTTATAGCAGTGGAAATAAGGAAGACAGATTTTAACTTCTGCATTGGTCGTACAGCTAGTGGCAGGGAAAAACATCAATAAACCTCAGGTGCCTTTACTTTAACCTTTGTTTTGCCCATGAGATTATTCAGGAAAGGTGAGAAATTATTATGGCAAGAGCTGAAAATAAGAGCTCGTGTGATGAGATTCCTGCCACCCCTCCCCCTAAATTAATCGGTCCAGAGAAAGGTGAGATGCATTTTCTAAAAATAAAGGAGTGAAAGTGATTGGGCAGATACACTAAGAAATGTCATTCAGTAGAAAGAAAAGTTACCTATGTCACATGAAATGCAAGCAACATTTAAAGGAAATTAAGGAATAAAACTATATAAAGCTCTGCTCAGGTACAGAGAGACTTTTCAGAATTTGAAGTGTCTCCCATGTGGATGTACCTAATGCAGTGGCAAAGCAGTTCATGCATCTTCTAGTGATGCTAAAGTCATAAAGTTAAGCCATTGTCAGGATTTATGTCAATGTTAGTTGACCAGATCCAAATAAGTAACTAACAGTTTTTTTAATGGAGAGTCCAATACAGCCAGGCAATGCAGTACTCTTTGTGATCATGGAGCAGATCATCTTGGAAACCATACTAAGGCACATGGAAAATAAGAAGGTTATTGGTGACAGCCAGCATGGTTTCACTAAGTGCAAATCACGCCTGACAAATCTGGTGGCCTTCAATGGCGGGGTTACAGTGTCGGTGGATAAGGGTAGAGCGACTGACATCATGTACCTGGACTTGTGCAAAGCATTTGACGCTGTCCTGAATGACATCCCTCTCTCTAAATTGGAGAGACATGGATTTGATGGATGAACCACTCGGTGGATAAGGAATTGGCTGGATGATTACACTCAAAGAGTTGCAGTCAACAGCTAGATGTCCAGATGGAGACCAGTGACAAGTGGTGTCCCTCAGGGGTCCACATTGAGACCAGTATTATTTAACATCTTTGTCAGGGACATGCACAGCAGGATTGAGTGCACCTTTAGCAAGTTTGCCGATGACATCAAGCTGAGAGGGACCTTGACAGGCTAGAGAGGTGGGCCCATGTGAACCTCATGAAGTTCAACAAGGCCAAGTGCAATAGAATGACATGGGCCTGTTAGAGAGAGTCCAGAGGAGGGCCATGAAGATGATCAGAGGGCTGGGGCACCTATCCTATGAAGACAGGCTGAGAGAGTTGGGGTTGTTCAATCTGGAGAAGAGAAGACTCTAGGGAGACCTTATAGCAGCCTTTCAGCACCTGAAGGGGGCCTACAGGAAAGATGGGGAAGGACTCTGTTAGGGAGTGTAGCAATAGGACAAGAAGAGCGTAGATTTAGATTAGACATTAGGAAGAAATTCTTTACTGTGAGATACTGGAATAGGTTGCCCAGAGAAACTGTGAATGCTGTATCCCTGGAAGTGTTCAAGGCCCAGGTTGGACAGAGGTCTGAGCAACCTGGTCTAGTGGAAGGTGCCCCTGGGCATGGCAGGGAGGTTGGAACTAGATGATCTTTAATGTCCCTTCCAACCTAAACCATTCTATGATTCTATGATTCCGTGATCTTTTGTTTACAGTAGTATATCACACTACTACCTTCCACAGTTCCCCAGGTTGACCTAAATCTATTCTTGGAATACGCCATTACTACGTATTATATTGTGCCCTGTCATTTTTAATTGACAGTAAACACTTCTGTTGTCGTCATAATCCCATGATTAGAAAGTTTTCAGCAATATCAGAAATGCTTATTCCTTCATATCATTACCTAAGCAACATGTTTAATGTTTGAAGTTGTATGGTTGATATTTTCTAAATTACTCCATTGTAACAAGAAATTTTTTTTTTCATTGTTTCAGACAGCCAAGTGTGTCAGGTGTCCATAAAACAGCATCTCATATCTTTAGTCTGCAATGTGCATTCTGCCTTAGCACTGACTCCATTTCTCATGCCTTGTAGGATTGCTCCTAAAAGAACACACTGATTGTTCCCGTTACTTGGTCCAGTGCATCCAGTAGTGCACCAGTAACTTTCATTCAATAGAGCATGCAGCTTCTTTGCATATACTATCCTTTCTCAAACAAGTTTAATGATTCCAAAAAACCAGCAGGAAATGATCATTTTGAAATGCTTTTTCAAATGTCATACTTTAGAATCAATGGCATTCTGCAGTACATTGTTCTGAGCACTACTTTTATACTTTGTCTTTTTGATAATTGCTTTAAAAGAAGTGATCTGAAAAAATATTAAACTGAATTTTGGAAGAAGAGTTGCACTGTGTTGAAAGTTTCTAATTTGTTCTAAGAGGTTTACTGGCCTCATTATTTTTCGGTGAAAGAAACTCTCCTACATTAGCAGTACTGAACAGAAACTTTTTTTTTTTTTTAAATTACATACATCAGAGCATAGGGAAAGCAGTGATAATATGGTTCAGTTTAAGTGCAGGCTTTGGTTTGGGCAGTGTTGCACAAATCGATTGCATAGATAATATTGTGCTGGAGTATTTGTCTACTTGTATTGATGTTACACAACATGTGCACAGGTGTCCTCTTTGTGGCAGTCTATTTCACTGTCTTTGCCATCAGTTTGAATTCATGTACAGTTCATTGAAAAATTATTGATTTTTCTCACAGAGACTGTGTCAGTCTTACCACAGAGTGGTATTTCATCTTGCTATGTGTTGTGGCTAGCAGCCATTAGCACTGCATTGTCAAATGCTGGTAAGGTTCTGCAAACAAGACATTCTGTCCACCATCAAGAAGCTGTGTGATGTTTAGCATCAGACTAATACACAGCTTCGCCATCTGAACTAGGCTTGTTTGGCAATAAGGTGCTTTATAGCAAATGGTGACAGGTGGTTTAATGTGTCATTGAAATTTATATAGAAGACAGAATAAAAAAATTTAAAAAAGAGCCTGATTGTTTCTTCCATGGGAGAAGAGCATCACACATCTGATTGCATTTTGTATACTGATCTGTAGTTAGGTAGTAGGGTAAAATTGACCTTGCAGTTTCTGATGCACAGCTTCTGAGGGCATGGGTAACTAATTCTTCCCTTGCAAACTTGCAGATAAGAGTGAAGGATAGTAGTCAAGGCTAAAGAAAAATCTTTCTGATACAGTCCTGAGCCTGAAGAACAAGAAGCAAGACAAGATGCAGTGTTTAAATCAAGTTACTTAATCAAAACCCAATACAAGACGGCGGACAAATCAGTTCATGAGACTTTTAGCTGAGCAACACCTCTACATTTCTGCTTTGTTACCAAAAAAAATGGATTTTATGGAGGGCATGTAGAGCAGCTGACTGACATCTGCGAACAGCTGAGGCCAGGGAGGAGGGGGACAGTTTGTTTCAGGGCAGTTGAACAGAATTCAACTCTTTCACTAATCTACTGATTTCATAGTACTCCAATAACCGTATTTCATTTTTATAGTGTTTCTTTAGAATTTCTATTACCATGGGGTTCTGTGGCCATTTTTATGATCTCAGTGCCCTCCTCAGTTACATACTATGTATGCTTTAAATACATATTTTTTTTTGCTGTATTTGTAACTTCAGCTCATTCATTCATTTCCTGTAATTCCACTGATTGTATCAGGATCATTCTGTTCCCCAATCAAGTGATTTATTTCCATTCCCCTTCATTTCATCTTAAAATATTCATTTGGGATCATTTTTTCTGCTGTATTTGATCACTACAAGTGCACCTTCTTTTTCATTCTGTTTTTTTACCACACCACAAAATTATTGATTTCCTTCTATATTTCCTGTTACACAGTTCCCGCTAACTTACTGAATTACAAACACAGGGTATATTTTTAGCAGATCTTGTGTGTTTGCATGAATGGTTATTGTCAACCTGCCGATTGCTTATGTAACTTGCTAAATATTTATTAATTACCAACCAAAGGAAATTGTGAGTTGTACAAACCCCATATCAACACAGGAATGTGGGAATAGAAACTCTGATTTTTGTAATGAGTTGAGTCACTCCCTGGTTCACACAAGATTTCCTTGAAGACTGTCCAAGCTTCCAATAGTGATAAATGACCTCTCTTCACCACCGAAGAGATGCAAAGCTGTTAGGACATAAGAGCACTCAGGCTACATATTTTCCTCTCCAAGTTCTTGTCCTAGAATACAACCATAACAATTCCCTTGTTAAAGCAGATCAAATACATCTGAGCTCCGGAAACCTGATGCTGAGAAATTCTCCTAAGAACTGCTTATACACCAAAGGTTTGCTATTAAAACTCACTTTGTGTTCACAGAGCTACGAACTCTAAGAGATGAAAAGTAATGTTAAGCTCTCAACGTCACACGATTTTCTTAAAATTCATTGAATAATTATAACATAATTGGTTACATTTATATCTCTTAAATCCTTACCTTCTCATCTTAAATCCTTATTGTCTTTATGGCAGAAGTGTTATACAGAGTTGGTGGAAGTGATCAGGGAGGTCTGGAAAATGTACATTTTCCTGACATAATCTATTGAGCTGTACATAAGAAACATAAAGCTGTATATGCTTGCGTGGTATTTTCACACATTTCTTTTCACTGTGGAGACTGTCTAAAAAATGGAATCAGTTCAGTAATCTGGAAAATCAGGCTCTAGGAGAAAGAATGCAGAAAGGGAACTTTATAGTCATTTGAAGTTTTCCATGATGTATCAAGCATAAGATTGCAAGGGAACAAGTCAGGTAACACAAGGATCTAATACCATTTTCGGTGACCTAATGTCTGCTATTCAGCTGACTTTCCAGAAGGGTGCGTGACTGATTTGTGTCCTGTGCTGTATCTACACAATCCAATGTGATTGAGTGCATTAAGGCTTCTGAAATAGCACTAGATGCCTACTTTTAGGCACTAAATAGCTCTACAGGGACCATGATCAATTCTGTCCATTTTAAGAAGAAATTCTACTTCATTCCTTTGCCAACCTCTTTTCATAAAGAGAAGTATCTTTGCTTTACACACCATGTTGAAAATACAAAATATAAACAGGCACACACGCACTTAGCGATACTTTAAAAATGTTTAACCCTTTTTATACTCTCTACTTTTATTCAGGACTATACAAAGAATATTGCTGGGAAGATTGTACTTGAGATTTTCCACTTGACTAAAATCAGGGTAGTCAAGACAAGGAATAAGAGGAATTCCATTCCTATTATTTCTGAAACCTGGGTTCTCAGCTAAGGATATCTATTGGAATTTGAACAAACCCAGATGTTTTTCAGTGTTTCTCTTAATGAATTCCTGACAAGCTTCTTGATTTTTTCTTTATACTTACTGTGATGCCTTCTTTTAAAGATCTCTTTTGAATCAGTTGCTTTTTCTGCTATATATACAAAAAGACAGACAAAAATAAGAGGAAAAGAAAAAAACAAAAACAACAAAGCCTGACAGGCTCTGGCATTTGGATCAAAATGTCTGTTAACTTGTGCTGATAATCACCTTTTCAGGAGAGAAAGATATATTGTACTACACAAGCGAATTTCTAATTCCAGCAAAATAGAATAAGAACAGTGTGCCATATTCTTATATGCTTCCCAGATACTGCTCTTTCTCTTTTCTTTTTGTCATGTAGAAGAAAAGGACATGAAAGTATTTTTCACCACTTTTTTTCAGAAGTTACTGGGAATGGTGGACATATTTCTACTTCATCTCCCCTTAAAGGGTAGGTTCTATCTCTCTTTGTCTACAGGATAAATTGAATATCCACACTGTTTATTAGTGTGGTCTATCAATAACGGACATAAGACATTTAAATAGTTACAGAACTTTCTGTTTGGTTATTTTTGAATGCAGTTTGTAAACCAACATATTCTGCTCTGAGATGACTGTAGTAAAATGCATCCCTCCAGAGCAATTTACTTTGCTGCCACAGCTGGATATTTGGTAACCCCGGGATCTGAAAGATGATGTTTGTTCAAAATTAATGTTTGTCTACTTCATAAAATGTATATTTCAGCAAACAGAATTTTGGGAGAAACATGTGTGGTTACATTAAAAAATGAACAAACATTTTCAGAACTAAGTTCTGTCTTAGGGACAGATTTTGCTATTTCTGTTTTTTTACTTCTTTGGGTTTTTTTTCCATTTCACAGAAGTAAAAGTGGTTTTAGTTCTTCCAATATACATCTGGGGTGTTGCTGAAAAAACAAACAAACCAAAAGTCTCACACAACCTGTCATACTCCTCTGAGACAGAGAGAAAGGAGAAAGTTATCCTTGCTCATTTTTAAAAATTTTGAAGTTCTCCGATGCTGGTGCTAAAGGCTGTTGAAATCTACAGTATGCATACAGTATGCAGGGCCTGTTGCAATAGGGCAAAGGGTAACGGCTTTAAACTAAAAGAGGGCAGATTTAGACTAGGTATAAGGAATAAATTTTTTACAATGAGGTTGGTGAAACACTGGAACAGGGTGCCCAGAAAAGTGGTAGGTGTCCCATCCCTGGAAACATTGAAGGTCAAGTTGGCCGGGGCTCTGAGCAACCTGATCTAGTTGAAGATGTCCCTGCTCATTGCAGGGGGCATTTGGACTAGATGACCTTTAAAGGTCCCTTCCAACTCAAACTATTCTATGATTCTGTGATTCTATAACCACACAATACAGTCTAACCATACCTTAAATACAGGGTAATTCTGTGCTGATGATACTTCCCTCTTCTTGAGTTCGCGAGCCAATCAGTGAAAATGCCCAGAAGCAGTTTTTGCGATCATATTCATTCTGGTGCGCAATGATGAAGCAAAAGCTGGTCCTTTCAAGGCACCAGAAAAATTTACTTATGTAAGTGATGCTACTTGTATTGAAGAGCCAAGTTATATGAGGAAATTTGTAAAGTGTTGGACTCAAGGAGCCTCTCTTCTGTGCACTCTGTTCTTCCAGAAGCTAGGTTTGTCTGACCAATTCTAAATATCTTTAAAATTCTGCAGCAGTTCCTGACAAGAGATGGTATGGTTTTTTCCCCTCTCAGTTGTGTGACCCTCTGCATATGCATAATTGAATTAGTCTACATCAAGCAGCTATCAATGGTAAAAACAATACATTAAAAAAAATCACCTAAAAATAATGTTTTTCAACCAGCTGTTAAATCAAGTAATTTATTTGTTTTATTGCACATTTGCATAATAGGGCAAACTAGAAACTCTCTGTAACAGATGTGCTGGTGGCAGGGAGATTTGATTACTGGCTTCTATTATTAATCACTGCACAAATCTTAAATGATTTGTTTCTACAGTTTGATCAATTTACAACAGAGTACTTGCATTTATGCACAAAATGTGGAGATAAAACATCTGTTCCCACCTTTACTAGCAGCACTGATTTTTTAATAGGGTTGAAGGTTTGTGTTAAGCAAGACACAAGAGACTGACAACTTTTGAAAAGAAGATTCCACTGTTCCTAATGAGAATAATTCATAGCTGAAAGGCATTTCAAGTTGGGAATAATATCTATACTGTGTTTATTTTCACTTGGAAAAATAGGAAAAAAAAATTTCCAGAGTTATCAAAACTTTCCCAAAATTTTAGTCATTTACATTAGAGACACTTTTATGATGTTTTGGGGGTTGTCTTTTTGTTTGTTTTGAGCTTTTTGTCTGAGAAGTTTTTGAGACTGTTTGGGAAATTATAATCTATATTTTCATTGTTAAAGACCTTGAATTTTGTACTGAGTTTCTTCTAACTTAGAAATCTACTTGTAAATTCCTAGCTATAGTTTACATCAGTATTTAATTTGATTACACATGCTTTAAATGTCATGCTTAAATTTAAAAAAAAAAAAGAAAATACACAAAATGCATATTTTTCAGTCATTTCCTATTAAATATGACAAATGAGTGTTTCAGCTAAAAGATAGAATAACAAATACTGTATTTTATGGAGGATATAATGGCTCCTAAGGAGGCAAAAGGATGTACATGCAGCACAACTGAAGCACAGCCTACAAACTGTAGTATCTGTGTACTTTAATACATTTCAGGTAAGACATATAATCTTTCTGTCTAAACCCCAGAACTTTAAACTGTTTATCGTTGTCTCATTCATGAAACTGAATTACTGGCTTGACTTGCATTGCTTATTGTTTTCTTGGTGAAGGTGAAACCTTAGATGGTGTAAATCCTAGCTGACATAAAAGCCGCATTATCAGTTGAATATTCCGTCCTTTCTGCCATTGCGAAATAGAGTTGTCATGTTCATCTTCAGAAAGGAACATGGCTGAAGCACATTGCTGTTGTATAATTTCCAGAAGACAGAATCAGGTGGTAGCTAGGTTTCTACCTTCATAGTGCTTCTAGGATCAAAGGAAAGGCATATAGCTATCTCCTCATGGTCTCGCGTCCGGGAGGAAGTTTTATGTGTCCCATCATATCTATTGCTATCTGACTGTGCTGCGCCTGTTTCCACAGAGTTCAGGTGGTTTCTGAAGGTCAATTACCTCATAACCAGCACAGAAGATGGTACTGTTGCCTAAGGGTTAAATTAATTTGTACCAGCTGACTACATCTGAAACATATGTTGTATATCAGCAGGGAAAAGTTAAAATGCTTAGGACCTAATAGCTGCAAATATAAAAATAGTAGGCTTTTATGCCATATTGATGATTCTCATACACTGAGGAGATCTGCCCAAGGGACTCGCAATTCTTCTCCAGGAAATAAATACATCCAATCAGTATTTATGGGTTTTATACATCACATAGGCCAGTCAAGTGTAATGAAAGATAGGAGGGTTAAAAAGTGATTTTATTTCAGAATACAGGATTGCAGATATCTTCTAATGCTGACATTTTAATAGATCACACAAAATTTATAATATGCCTCAAAAAAGTGAAGAAAGCATATTTTCCATTTGTTCCGTATTAAATTGGTAAATATTTTGACCTGATAGTATCCATGAATGTTTCAGCTGTAAGTTAGAAATACTGTGTCTGCTATGCTTGCCCTTATACTTTCATAGACAATCACATGTTAAGAAATATGAAAATAATTTTTTCTTCCTTTTTAACTTTTATTATTGGAATTGTTGCTTTTACAATTAAGTTAGCGGTGTAGTTTTCAATTCTAACTGTAAGTATTCAGCAGGTATACCTTTCCTTTAGAGTGTCTTTTCTTAAGAAGCTCTAACTGTTGTCTAAAATCTTCAGATTTATCAAGCATTAAAAATACACTTCCAGTTGACAAAACCTTCCTTTTGAAGTTTTTGCAAAATATGCTCACAGTTTCCTGGGGGGAAAAAAAAAACCCAAACAACAGCAGTAAAACCAACATACAGTAGCAGATGGAAATACAAGAAAAGACTTATAAGTCAGGGTTATGAGTGGTTCAGTGATTCCAATGTGAGCTAAAGGACAAAATGGAAAAAATGTCTAAGAGAGTAAGAGGGTAATACAATCCAGACAACAAACTTAACTCTATTGCAGATATACAGCCATCTCCAAAGTCATTAACACAGTTGCCTGAGGTGTCTGCCAAGGAGCCAGATGTCACTCCTCCATAACTTAGCGTCTTATGATTGCCGTTTAATCTGAAGGAGAAGGAAACATTGTGTTTAGATGCAACAAATATAAAGCCTAGCCTCAACAGGATTTTCGGTTTGTTTTATAAAATCATAAAAAGTGAATTTCCAAGGCCACCTTTAATGCTCAGGGAATCTAGTTATATTCTATCCAATAGACAACATTATTTTTAGGTGAACATTTTGCAACAAATCAGAGGTTTTAAGATTAGAAAAGATGAGCATGATCATTTGATTTGATCTCCCACATAACACAGACCGCCAAATGTCATTGATTAATTCCTTCACTGAAGGGGAGTGTTGTTATTAGCTATATCAACTAAGAAGAACAAAACTGTTATTTGAAAAAAAAAAAAATTATAAATTCCATGTAAGCATAAGATTATTTGTGCAGTAAGATACACTTAAATGAACAAAATGAGAAAAAAAAATAGCTTGTAAAGGTACCAAAACTAAAAAAAAAAAAGAAAAAAAAAAAGAAAAAAATATTGTGGTATAATTTCTCAGGGGAATTGATTTGTGGGAAAATTGTTAAATGGCTTACAAAAAATAATTACATATTCAAAACGTATACCTAGACTTTCATAGGAGGTACTAACTAATATTATTTCAATCCTAAAATGGAGTGATATATGTGAGTGAAGGGGGATTACTCAGGAAATATCAGAAAGACTTCACAGACCTGAAAAAAGAAGCAATAGCTGACCCTTCACTGCCAAAAAAACCCAAAACAACCCAAAACCTTGCACTCCTGATCCCTTGATATTATATATAGCCTTTAAGGTATTTTATTTTCAATTTCTGTTCTGAAACAAATCAATTTATTTTCTCTGACACAAAATACAAGCATGATTCTAGGGCTTTGTGCTAGGTACTGCTCCCTTTAGGGTATTAGAGAAAATTTACACCAATTTTGGTTTCTTGGATCTATATATTTATATCCATAGAAACTCCCTCATGTTTTCATATTACATCCTAAAAGCATGTAACATATACTCTTGGCATCATGCTATTAAAACACCAAACTGTCAGACTGTGTCAAAGTCTTCATATTATTCATTTAGTAAGAAAGGACTTAGGTCACTGATATCGTAAGTTACCAGACCTGTTTATAACTGTGCAGGTCTTGGGGACACAGCAAGGAAATAAGGATCTTGATACTTTAGGTTCTAAAACAGAAGGCTAACCTCCAAATAAACCCTGACATTAATCCAACAGGGGTAACAAACTCCAATGCAAAAACAAAACAAAACAAAGATTGGCTGCATTGTCACTAGCTTTTTCTTAGCACTGCAGGCCCTGAAAAATTCAGCAATAAGCTAGTCTTACAACATGTTACATTTCAAAAGATATTTTCTGTTTGCCATAACTTTGAGGGCATGGTAATATCCAGAATAAACTGGTAAACTGGTCTTTTGAAGCTAAACCATAACTGTAACACCAAACCTAACCCTAACACAGGTAAAGTTAAAAGCCCCATCTACACAAAATAAATGACAAAAGATATTCGCTTATATCAGAAAGAATGCTGTTGTCAGCTGAAGCCAAGGATTTATATTGTCTATTCTTCTACTGATGAGTTTTCTAACTATAAAATAAAGATAGAGTTTGGGATTAGTGTTTGGGACTTATACCTATCTGCCTAGTTTATTGCTTGATACTATACAGCCCCAATACAGGAAGATATCAGGTATTGATTGGCACCAAGAACTTTTGTTACTCTTTTTAATGGTGATGTATATCTTCTAGTTATAGTTAAAGTTAAGACAAGGGCAAGCAGAAAAAAAGAGGGTATACGCTTCTTAAAGCCAAAGACTTCCTTTCTTCTTTCAATTGGCCTTCTGGGTATAGTTCAAGCTGAGGAAAATATGAAGTCTTGCACTTGACCATGTTGAACTTCATGAGGTTCACATGGGCCCACCTCTCTAGCCTGCCAAGGTCCCCCTGAATGGCATCCCTTCCCTCTAGACTGTCAACCACACCAGTCAGCTTGATATTATCCACAAACTTGCTAAGGGTACACTCAATCCCACTGTCCATGTCCCTGACAAAGACTTCAAATAATACTAGTCCCAGTGTGGAACCCTGAGGAACACTGCTTAGGTCTCCACCCTGACATTGAACCATTGACTGCAACTCTTTGGGTGCAATCATCTAGCCAATTCCTTATCCACTGAGTGGTGTCTCCATCAAATCCATGCCTTTCCAATTTAGATACGAGGATACTGTGCAGAACAGTATCAAATGCTTTGCACAAATCCTAGTAGATGACATCAGCTGCCCTTCCCTTATCTACTGATTCTATGCCATTGCTTAGACATAAAACCTGTATACTTTGCTATTTCCATGTTCTGATTTGTAATTTTTCTTAGGCATGATATAGGTTTAAAACAGAGACCACAACCACAATTTTAAAATGTCCTCTATTTGCTTAGCATTTTAATTTACATTCCTTTAGCTCAAATGCAATTAGTTAGGTCTAATTTGTGGATAGGAAGTAAGTGTCTGAGTTCTACTGGCTTACGCTGATTCTTGGATGGTGAAAACATTTGATGCCTTTTAAAATCCTACTGTATATCCTAATTATACAATAAATATATTATTTTTCCCTCTTTGCACATCTGAAGCTGTGTAACCAAAATACGCCAACAGATTTGCCTTTTTCTTCCTCTTCAAATTGATGAATAATTTATTTGCACTATTCAATTAGCTTTGTTCATTTTTTTCTGAAGCAATTATTTCTCGGACTGAAAGCTTCCATTCTTGGTAATTGCCCAGAAGTAATTGTTTTGTTTTTGGAAACTCTGAAATATATGGTTAGCTGTTATGGAATATAATTTGGTGGGAACAGAGAGGAAGAGGCAGAGGAAGAGGGAGAGAGAGCGAGAAGACTCCTTTCCAGTTTTCTATTTTAAAATAAAAAATGTGCTGCTGTTCTTGTAAATAACCCTATGTTTAAAGGAATAGATGAGTTATTCGAACATTATAGGTTCACAGTCTGTGGACAGACTGATATCCTCTGCAATTGTTAAGGACATTTTAGTGTATTGTGTCTCTTCACTTATGTGTAGTAAAATGTAGAACAGGTTCTTTGTGCGTATGCTAGGCCTCTTTCTGACCTGGAAGAAATATTCCTAGCTGAGGAGACTGCTGTCGTGCTTGTTAAGTTTATCTCTATTACAGTTCCTATTTCTTTGTTTTTCACTAACTAGACCTTTGAGACAGGCATCAAGAATGCTACCAGCCTGTGAATGCTGAACTATGAGGAACCAGGGGCTGTGCAGGTCAGTGGCTCCCTGCAGTCTGGGTGCCACGAGCCATGTAGGCTCCTCACGGGTGCCTGGCAGCCAGGGCCTCTTCCATTGCCCCAGCCAGGAGCAGGGCAGACTGTGGGGCAGCTTAGGACAGGCAGAGTGTCAAGAAAAATCCATAGCGGTAAGATCTATCTGAGGACAAGCTGGGAAATTAAGTCAGTGGGTCCAGGCTAGAACCAGCCCTGGAGACCATAACCAGGATCGGACACAACCCAATGATTGCCGGGCAAATCTACAGGCAGGTCCAAGCTCAAGCTGGGAGTTCATTGTCTTGGTCAAGTTCAGGGTCCAGATCAACAGAGTACATAGCTGTGACACAGCTGAGACTGTAGTTCAGGCAAGTCCCAGAGGGAGACCCCCATCTTCAAAGCCACTCCCATGGGAAGAGGGGTCAGCCCTGCCTGTGGACTCCCAGCACTAACGCTAGGTGCTGCTCTCCCCCAGGGTCCTGAGCTGGTCCCCAGCAGGGGCAGCCAAACCCCAGGCGGGAGGACAATGTGCTTAGGGCTCTGACACTAAGAAAGACACCTATTTTTGCCATCTAAAACAAGAGGAGGATTTGAGAGTCTTCTAATTCAAGTTAGTCTACAGTTCGATGGTCGGGGAACTCTGAAAAAGTCAAAGGTTTTAACTGGCTATGATACAGGAATGAAAAGGACTCAAGTCTCCTTCATCTTGATTTAGATGTCTTCTTCAGCTTAAGCTAGCTATATTAGATAAAACTGTGCTGAAATCACTGCCACTAGTCTTTCTTTCTTCAGCCTCCTATTGGGAAGAGAAGATGTACCTTGAAATATAAAGTGTTTTCATGAGAGTGTCCATTGTCTGTATTAAGTATGTGAGATGTAGAAACATGTAAGATTTGGAACATCCATCCACCTAGTAGTAGCAAAGTTAGGCAGCTCGTTACTCAAAATCACCTTTGGCTTGTCCTCATCTATTATGTGGGCTGTGTCAGAACAAAAGATCTGTAAATTCCACTATATAAGGGAAGGTTTTTTTAATTAGAATCTTTGATGCAATAGACCTGATGTGACTCTTCTTTGGTATTTCTCATTTTAAAGTAAAAAAAAAGGCAACTCGAATTTTAAAAATCTACAGTAATTACAGATAGACTGTAGCTCTTGTTAATGTCATAGGGCGAAAATGGGAATTTGACAAATTTTAAATGTTTTATTTCTTATCCTATCACATCTTGTGGTTTTGTTTTTTATATTTTCCTTGAAAATACTGAAAGCCAAACATGTGAAGAAGAGGGAGGTGCAGGTTCTGGGAAAGTGAGAGATGCTACTGAAAAAGGAGATTGACTAGTATGGAATGCTCTGAAGCTTGGCTTTTGTTGAAGCTGTCTTTCTTAGTAGACCAGTAATTATTGATATGATATAGCTACCTCTGCAAAAGGATCATGAACTTATATTCTGTTCTGAATGAACACAGCAGGGTTTAAACATTCACACAAATCATAATGACTAAATATCAGTGACTAAACTGTGCCTGTGAAATATATGCAGATATGTAAAAAGGCAATTGTTCTGAATCCATGCATATGCATGAATAAGATGAATAATTGTATGTGCAGGCTACTGCCAGTGCGTGAAATTACCTGTTTTGCAAGTGTAAATTAGTGTTTTGCATGCCCATTTACCTTTTTCCTGTCCTCATATTTGGTGCGTTCAAGTTAGCTGACTGTCTGATAACTTGCGGTCTTAGGATACAAACAAAGGAAAGGAAAAAACCAAATTAGTCTTGAGAAGAAATAAAAATTGAAATCTTAGTCATTCTTATGCTAGAGATGTAATATTTATGTCATTGAATATTTACAAGACATGTTCAGATCATATAGTGTTAGTGCTATCCTCCATATTAGCCAATGCTATAGAACATACACATCCAGATTGATGCACTGTTAGTTGCGCAGTTCAACTAACTAAAAATTGTCATAATGACTGTCATTTTCAATGCTAAATTTTAAAAAAAGTATTTCATTTAGAATAAAGTGAACTCAAAATAACTACTTTGTGCTAAGATGTTTGAGGTAAAAAAACTCCATGAGAACTGAAAAGCCAGATATAGAACACATTTGTCTTCAAAATGTTGTGCAATTGCAACTTATTTTATAATCCTTAAATCTGCTTTGTGTTGACCTCACAATTTATCTATGACATGTAAGGCACTGATAGTACTCATGCAGTTAAATTCCATTCTCCACAGCATTATAGGAGTTGGCACTTCCAGAGCAGAACTAAATACTAATTTCTAGTTTCATTCACTTTGCTTGGCCAGATATGAATACATTAATACTGCCACCTGATCTGCAAGTAGCTCTTCATTACTCTTCCCAGGATTACAGCACTAATGTTTCCAGTTCTCTTAGTATTCTTTGGAACTATTACAAACTGTGTAACTAACTTTCTTTAGACGTAACTGTTAGAGTACTCCTCAGAAGACAGTGCAAATTGAAGCAGCAAACTACAAATTCAAACAATAAGCTGCAAATTGATAGTACTCACCTCATGTTCTTCCTGTTGAAGCACCTGGCAGTATTCTTCCCTGCAAATCCTAGTTCTATACATTCAGAGCAATGAATTAATTGAGGTTGAGACAGTCTCTTGTTAACTTTTCTTGCAGTCTTTTCAATTATAACCTGCTGAAAATATCAACAAAGACTTATGTCAAGGGGTCTTTGATATGCTCTCTAAAGATTCAGCCACCATGTAACTGACATAGCCCTTCCCTCTCCCCACAAAACTGGATAATATTGCACCATGAGCATTCTCAGTTACCAGGCAATAAAACTAATTTCTCAGTTTGTTCAAATTTGCACAAGGACAGAACCTACCTGCTAAAGAAGACAATCCACTGGAAAAAACATCCTAATTTTTCCCCAGATCTAGCAGCCTTGTCAGTGCTTCCCAGCTCTGCCCAACTGTTATTTCCACCACTTCTGTACTTTTCCAGACCCTATGCAGAAGCCAGTTTTGGAGACAGTTTAGCAGAGGCCATCTATAAGAATATCAGTTCTGAATACAATCAACCAGTACCTTGGGGACACCCTAACCCTTTTGCATGCAAATCATTCCAGGTAGAAGCATTCATGCCCCAAATCTTTTGGAGGCCAAGGGCTCCTCATCCCCCATATGTTTGAAAAGTCAAAATCAATGAGGAAGATGAATTTGAGGTGGATGAGAGGAAGGAGTTCCTCTCTCTAGTTTAGTTTGGATTCCAAACTGATTTTGTATTTGGCAGGAGGTGGAACTTGTGAGAGAAAGTCATTAGTCCTAAGAGATAGATTTCTCCTAGAAACGCTGCTAGGAGAGAAGAGAGAGCAGTGTGCAGAGACAAAGAGAAGTTGGAGCCAGACTAACTGTCTACAAAACTAATAGTGGTGTCTAAAATGCTGGTAAGGGTTTGTAAACAGTTGTCTTTCTTCATAGCTTGTCCAGTAGTTAAGTATAAAACCAACATATAATTGTAAGACAGACAAAGATGAACCAAGACCTGGCTAACTACATGAAAAGCTCTGTGGATGGCACATTCATAATGTTTTTTCTCATTCAGACAACACTTTTACCTAGCCTTGGCACTGACTGAACCATCCATGTACGTTTCCTGAAATAATCCAAATATTCCTGCTTGCTTCCTAAAGTCAGGACTGGTTCTTATAAGACCACTTAAAAGCCACACTTCATAAGATTAGAGAAATACACTGCAAAAGACATTTGTTTTTATAAACCTTAGCTGGGTATTGCCGAAGTTATGCCTGGGAAATCCAGAGCGTTGGTGGTCCATCTGGCACAGCTCAAAAATGCAGTGTTGATATGATATGGAATACAAGGGAAAGTATTCCCATTTGAGATCACTGACAAGCCTGTATCTTCCCTCTCCTTCCTCCAAATTGCCAATTGCTAATTTCCTGGACCCACAAAGAACTCTGTTAAATCTACTTACTGCTTTACTGTCTATTTAATAACAAAGTAGAATTGACCATAGTCGAGCTATAAAATAAAAGATACAGTAAATCTGGGCTTGCATAGTGTGACATTAAAGAATTAATTTGTTTGTGTTTTATTTTGAACATGCTTTTGATTTTTTGGCCTATAAAATAAGTAATTGGTAACAGTATCTTGTTTACCGAAAAGTATAGAATAGAGAAGCCCACATAAATGATGATAGCCTCTTATTACCATTCTATTTATTTTAATGAAAAGGCCTGCATCAAAGGGTCTAACCCCAAAGGATTTTCCAAAGTAGGATTTATGCTTTCCTACTTTAGTCTCTTTTTTTTTTTCCCTGAAGCAGAGGAGGTTTTGAATGCTTTGGGCACTGCTGTTGTTTCACTTGTATAATGTATATTATACCTTTGAATGACCTCGGTGTTGTCAAGGTTTCACAAATCTTGATTTGAGCTAACTCAGCCACAAAAGTATCTGAAACAATAAGTTTTTTAGGTTGTAACAAACATTGCATTTAATGAGTACAGTGCACATGTAATGATACACTGAATCAGTATGAAGCCTCAAATAATGATTTCTGTTGGCACTATAAAAGGAATGTAATTTTTCTTGTTGAAATACCATTTTTCAGTTACTGCATGACTGATGTGGTAATTATCCCCTACACCTGGGATTTAAATCCAATCCTACAAGCCCATTTTCTGTTTGCAAGCTGTCAGACTGATGCATAGGCTTTGTTCTTATCTGGCAGTAGGCGAGGAATCGGTAATTCAGAAACAACAAAGCCACTGATGGGTCATCATGTAATCTGCACTGAAAATTGCAATCTGTAATGAGATTGGAAACACAGATGAGGAGACTAAAATTGATTACCTACCATATCTAAAATTTTCAATTTTATTGCACAAATATGATCAAACTAACTCATAAATTTGGGGATTAGTTGAGAAAGAATAAAGATTACTTTTAAATTAGGTGAAAAGGACATAAGTTATTTAAATGTAAATTATTTGTTTTACAGCAATATGATTCATCTCCAAGGTGATTCACATGTTCACATTATTTTGTCTTCCATTTCAGAATATGGTATATCTTCTTGCTTAGTCAGGACTGGCGTAAGACACTTCATTCCCTTAAAACAAAAGTAAGTTCAATAATGAAGAGAAACACTGAAGTCAGTTAGTCAACTTTTATATCATAGAATGTGGTATGGGAAGACACGTGGGCTAGGAAGACATGAGCTTCTCACCAAAGTAAGCAAAACCAAACTTCACCTATGTTGAAAATATAACTCTTATTGATGTTCCTGGCTGCTGTAGCTCCCTGACAGCAACTTACAGGCAGGTGTCAAACTGTTGTTCTCAGCTCAATACCATAAATCTCTCTTTTCTGCACTGATGAGATTATGACTAGTATGATAAACAAAAATAAATGATCATAGATATTTTCAATAGGGTTCTGATGATGCAATGTGCTGAAAAAGCAAAGAAATGCCTGATTTTTCCAGTTATTCAGAACATTGACAGTCATTCTTTTGTCCATTCTTTCTTAAAGAAATTTGCTCTTTTTCTAATGTAAGTTTTTTTTTTTTTTTTTCTGAATGTAATCTTTGGCTCCAGAAGATACTGTAAGTTCCGCACTAGTGTTCCCATATTAACATGCATAATTCCATTCAGTCTAGAAAAGACAGAACTGTCCAAGAAAAGAGAAACCAATCAATTAATTTGTGACAGAATTGGATAATCAGTTCCAGAAGAGTTTAGAGAAGCAAGAGCCCTTCAAAATATATATATTTACCACAGTATGTGGCGTTCGTAGGTCCACACCAACTGTTTAATTTGCCTTGTACATGTAGACATCTTCAATCATGGCTTGAAACTAAATTCAGTTTGAGTTTATTTCATTACTTTGTGTCATTATTACCTCTTGTCTTTCTTGCATTGAGTTTACAGTCAGCAGTTGCCTATAGAACAAATTTGCCACCAGCCCGTGTTCTTTAATGGAGGTCTGCAATGTCTTTGAATGAAAATGGTTATGGATGCTATTCTGTTGCTTGCCCGTAACAACATGCTCCAAACATATCTAGTAATAAAAGTCCTTAAAGGGTTCAGGTACAAGGATATTTGGTTCATACATCTCTAACTCGGGTGGGAAGATGTCAAGACCACCAGTTTAGCTGTGGTGGCTATATCGCCTAGAGGGGGATAAAGAGACCATAGACCAGGTTTCAGTTTTCTTCAGGTTTCCATTCAAGTGGGCCCCTGGCCTTCGTTTCTTTGCCAGCCATAAAATGAGACAACAGTCCAAGCTAATATGATATACAGAAATATATCAGGTGAGGTAATGAATTATTATAATAAATCATTGAGCTCTTGAAAAAACACTTCCAGAATATTTGCTCATATGCTTCTTGCCAAACGGGACCCTTTGGAATCATTTACTTCTGCCTGCTCTATATGTCAAGGACTAAAAGGCATGCTGTTCTTCAAATTAATCCACAAACTCCTACTGTAATAAAAAATACAATAGCCAGTTGTAGGACCAAATATTATGATAAGCAGCTATATTTTCTCCTTTAAAACTGCACACGTGATATTCACTGATGGAATATATCAGTGATCAATCTTGAAGTGCAGAATTATAAGCTTTAACTGGAAAGTCATTAGTCCTACAATCTCCATCAGATCCAGAGGGTGAATTGAGGGGTGTAGCACTTGGCTGATGTGTGTATGGTGCTCCCAACAACAAGTTTACACAAATATTCCAACAATTGGCAAGGCCTACAGAATGTAATGTAATAAATGTAATTAGTCTGAATAGGTACTGTGTATGTGATAGATTACAGAGTTGAGTAAGCTATCAGTCAGTTTCTGTGCTGAGATATATTGACCTTATGTTAATGCATACAAAATGTGAAAGGGTTAGGCAGAGATTCGAATATATTCCACAGATCCTTACTTTGAGGCTGCTGAAGTACCCATTAGACAGAACTGCCATAATTCCAAAATATCTCTAATAATTTAGGTTTTATTTACAAACTAAATCAAAGAGCCATAGAAAACACAAACACAGTTAAAAAATGTGCAATTCATGCATGTAAAATGAAGAATTGAAGAATTCCATTAACATATCAGCTGTCATGTTATTTTAGAATTTTAATGTTTGTAATTAATTCATTACTATTCATGCTGAAAGAGTGATAAAAGGATCATCTAAATGACTGTGTCCTAATTAACTTTTGTTTATCCTTATGTTACAGTACTGCATATTAGGAATTATTCTTTTCAGTAACCATATGTATTTTTAGCTGAAAAGTGCAGAAATAAAGAAGAAAATCTGATGTCAAAAGAAGGAAAAATGATGGGACAAACTAATATTGATCTAACAAATTAAATAGTTGTTATGTAAAGACAAAACATTTTATACACACCAAAGAACAACTGAGAGCGTGATAAAAAATCAGTGGCAGGAAAAAGGAATAAAATATGCTAAATTAGGAATATTTCTATCTACTAAATGCTGTAAACGTATAAATTAAATACAAAAATGAATACAGCAGTAACCTATGCATTCTTGACTATTTCAGAAAATCAAGGTGATCAGATTTTGCGTCCATCATATATAACAAGAGATTCACTCATTTTCTATCAAAGGTAGTTTCTGATCTTGGGCTATCAAGCTTTGAGACTGATTTCTGTTAATCACAGCTCCAGTAGACATCCATTATGTGTTGATGTGCATCATTATGTATCAACAGTTAGGTGATCAGACACCATATATGTCTATAATTTTCTATTTAGATAGTAGTGGTGGACATGACATTGTTAGGTTTACGAATGGACTCAATAATCTTAAGGGTCTTTTCCAAACTAAATGATTCTTGATTTTATGGCAAGTTTTGCACTCACTTGCCTTTATGTGTGGAAATTCCATCCACAAACAATGTCCTGAAATATTAACTGAGTGCTTTCAGGACCCTATATTTTATGCAATTATTCTCAGTACTACGTTTTTTTTTTTTTCTTTCACCCCAGAAATACATACAGCTGAGTAGGCTTTTTTGTCTCACAGTATTTTGTTTCATTTGTCCCATGCCCAGTGTTTTCATTACCCATTCAAAAATTCCATATGCTTGCCAAAATTCTCAGCACATCTCTGATATGGCAAAACAATTCAAATTCTTCTACCCATCTGCTGTTTGTAGATCTTATAATTGCCACTTAATCCTAAAGACCAAATACAGTCACTATGCAATCAGATTTGAATGAACCGATTAAGAAAAGTAACTCCACATGGCAACAAGAAGTTACACTCTGGCAGGAAATAAGCAGTATATGTGCCTTTTCTGAACAGTAAAGTCAAAGTGCCTCTATAAGTCATACCAATTATTAGTCATTATTATTTCTTGATGCTTAAGATTGTATGACTAACGTAAAGAATGCAAAATTAAAGGCACAATGAATATAAAAGGGAAGTTGTACCTAACTGCACTTATGATTCAGAAAGATAAGAAATGAGATGAAATGCAAATTTTTCCATCCAGAAGAAATGAATTGTAGATCAAGGTAGAAAAATATGAGAATTTTGCCAAAGGGAGAAATTTTAGGTGATAATGTCAAGAATGGAGAGGAAGATCTTAAATTCATATGCATTTTCAGATATTAATTTAATTTTGATAGTGAAATTCCGGTCATCATTGAAATTCTTCAAATCTTCCTTCTATGTGTTTTATAGGCTGCTGAAGGATGGTTCCCACCCCACCCTTTTATTTTGAAAAGATGTTGTTAATGGTGTTTGATGCCATATAAAAACGTGGTTTGGATTTTATACCTCTTCCACCAAATGGCCATGAAAGTCTTTCTTTCACAGATTTATTGGTCACTAAAATGGCTAGTTCTGGTAACGCTTCTGAGATCTAATGGATGGGTTTATGTATAAACACAAGCCAACTTATTTTTACTACTGTACAGAAAAAAAGATTAAAATAAGCATCAGTGACCACTGATTATAATTCACCATTTAAAACGTAATAGTGCATCCTTTTATGCTCAATCAGATTGTGTAGATAGTTCAAGATTTATCCATAATATTTAAAATCCACCACATACTAGAATTAATCTCTTCACTTAGAAAGAGGATGTCATGCAATGTTTCAGGTATCATGGACAATCAACCATTAACATGGATTGTTGATTTTCTCTTGAGGAAATACGAATAATCTCAATCAAAATTTTACATAAACCATAGGGTCTTACTGCCAACAAAGCAAACAATGGTCTAGATACTGTCCTTGCCATTAAGACAGTCTAAACATTTCTTTATTCCAGAATAAATGTTATTATATTTATTTATATTTATTATTTATGTTTATTATTTGTATTTTTCATTTATTTATGTATTATAAATGTGGCCCAGATATATATGTCAAACATATTTTTGCCTTTTCTAGAATATTTGACACATAGAATCATAGAACAGTTTAGGTTGGAAGGGACCTTAAAGATCATCAAGTTCCAACCCCCCTGCCATGGCCAGGGACACCTTCCACTAGACCA
>NW_009648876.1:3020417-3069378 GCF_000708025.1 Charadrius vociferus | reverse complement strand
CCCAACTCTCTCAGCCTGTCTTCATAGGAGAGGTGCTTCAGCCCTCTGATCATCTTCGTGGCTCTCCTCTGGACCCACTCCAACAGCTCCATGTCTTTCCTATGCTGGGGGCTCCAGAGCTGGATGCAGTGCTCCAGGTGGGGTCTCACTAGAGTAGTACATCTTCATGCAAGTTTATGATTTTTGAAATAGTCTTGTAACAAAGCAGTAAGTCATAATTTTGAAGAGGCAGCTCTATTTTGCAATCTGTTTAGATATAATTCATCAGAGAATGACTGTGGCTTGAAGGATAGAAGACAGCACCTTGTCAGTGTTGCATTGTGAAACATTGGAGAGGAAGGGGGAAAACCTGGGTTCAGAGAATACTTTTCATTTATTTGTATTACAGACATAAAGCAGCTTTTTGCCATCCAAAACCACATTACATAAACAGGGAAAGAAGTTGATTCTTTTTTCACTCAGTAATGTCACAGTATAATTTTATCTTTCATTACTACAGCAGAAAGCCATGGTTCTGGAGTTCATTAGTGATGAATCTAGCCCTTCATTTTACAGAAACAAAAAAAAAAAAGAAAAAAAAAAAAGATTTGGGTACATAAGAAAAGACCTGAGAACAAACTGGTAGTTTCCTTATACTGACAATACCTTTAAAAAACTTATAGGGGATTTTATGAAAAAATACATAATACTTGCAATTTGTCACAGGAGTGCTACCTACGATGACAACAAGACATACCCCTCTCCCCAGCAAGCTTCATTTCACTATCAAAGAATAACAATGCCTGCAAGGTATGAACAGAACATTCCTTCCATTTTTCAACTCTGTCACACTCTTTTATGTTTTGTTCATAATGGCAACTGTCTTGCTTGATGTATCGTACTGATGTTCTCACCTGCTTGTTGTCATTCAGGTGCTAAATGAGGAGAATGAATATGTATAATTCTTTCAAAAGTGCATTATAATGACACAGTCTGGCATATTTTATTATACATCCCACCAGACCCTGATTATTTTGTGCAGTTGGCATTCAAGTTCCACTACTTGGTTTTTGATAGCTCTTGCCAACTTCCGCAATGCAAATGATTAACAGTGATAGTAATGGGGAAATTTGCTAAGTATAAACTTGATAGAGGGGTGAGGAATGGTAACATTTCATTCTTCATCACTCATTAAGACACAATATTAGTTTGTTTTACCATACAAGGAGTTTTCCAAACTTTTTTTTAGTGGCCATATAAATGACAAAATTAGTCTAGCTTACGTATTTGTGAAATCAAACATTTCAGCTTTTATTTCTTCATAGGCATTTCTTTTATTTTGCAGTAATTAATTGTCTACTTTGATGCCATGAAAATGTATCGTATTAGCAACTCCGGTTTGTGATGTTTAGTTGTTTAATGGTCCCTGCTGAAGCCATTATCTTCTTCATTCACTTTTTTTTAACTTGTTTCAGTCATTATAACAGGAGGGGTGGAGTACTTTCTGAGATGTTTAGAGCAGCAATTCAAAAATGATCCTTGTGAAAAGCAATCATTAGGGGGAGGTTATTAATAATAATAACTGCTTTGATTTCTTTTTTGTTTATTTTATTTTATTAAATCTTACAAACATTCTCAAAATGTTAACTTAATGTACTGGTTTTGGCTCGGATGCAGTTAATTTTCTTCAAAGTATCTGGTATGGTGCTGTGGTTTGGATTTCTGATGAAAACAGTGTTGATAACATACCAATGTTATCTATTGCTCAACAGTACAGGCACAATATCAAGGTCTTTTCTGTTTCTCACACTGCCCCACCAGCGCGCAGGCTGGGGAGTGCACAAGGAGCTGGGAGGGGACATAGCTGGGACAGCTGACCCCGACTGACCAAAGAGATATTCCAGACTCTATGACGTTGTGCTCAGCAAGAAAAGCTGTGGGGAAGAAGAAGAAAGGCGACACATTGGCAGTCATGGTGTTTATCTTCCCAAGTAACCACTATGCATGATGGAGCCTGAAGTAGTGAATGAATTCCTTGTTTTGCTTTGCTTCTGAGAACAGCTTTTGCTTTACCTATTAAACTGTCCTTATCTCAGCCCAGAAGTTTTCTCACTTTTACCCATCCAATTGCCTCCCCCATTCCAGTGGGGAAGAGCAAGCAAGAGGCTGTGTGCGGCTGAGCTGCTGGCCAGAGTCAAACCACAACACCTAAGTATCCAAATACCAGATACCATCTTTCCTAACTGATGTACTCATGCAGAATTTTGGCTCAAACCTTTATAATTATAAAGGGGTTTCCTTAAATACTGTCTAATCACTATATAGAGTTCAAATCTAGGGCACTGGTTTAAAAAAAAATAGCTAACATATAACGGTTTATTATGATATACACAAGTATATAGAGACAGGCTATTTCTGGGGCAAATAGAGTTTTACATTATTTGTATATTCAGCCTATGTCCTATCTTATGTATCTCACTGCTATACGATTATTAAACAAATGATACATTCAGGTCCCCAGAGTGCTTGTTCTGTCGCTATCAGTAACTGGTGGCTGGCTTCTGGTTAAAGACTGCACATTTTGTGCCTTAAGTACAGACTAACATGTTTTCGACTCAGAGTTTTAATTTCCTCACTGCATTCTACCTTAAGGGAACAAAACACATTGGGTGCTAGCTGTATACCCACCTGCCAATTCATCCCATTCTGCAGGAAAAGCAGTATTTCACAAACAGTTGATGTGGTTAAATGTTTTTTTTACAGTTAGGAAAAAAGCAAACAATGCTGCTCTAACTATTGAATTACACAGTATTCAAGATATCACTTCTGTCAGAAGAACCTGGTATCAGGTTCCACATATGCTTGTTGGGTGCATCCTAATCTAATAATAGAAAGGAAAGACAATGGCAGAGAGAACTTAATTCGTATAAACTCTGCTCTGAATGTGCTCTGTAGCGCTTTAGGAATTACCACAAGTATACACAAGCCTGGATTATTTAATTAGAAGCAAACTGAGTCAAAGACAAAGAGTTTCTATTTTATACATTTATTCTATACACCTATAAAATAAAGATTTTCCTCCAGACTTTATGAAGATAATAGTTTCCTTACACTTGTGGCCTTTTGCAGGCACTTTGTACTTCTTTTGGAAAAAGAATAAGTAGATGTAGCTCTTCAGTCAGGTGGGGTGCAGACTGTTTGGGTTTTGGGGATTTGTTTGTGTTTTTTTTAAACTGTTGCAAAAAGCAAAGACAGAACTAAGTGACTCTAGTGGGATATCCCTATCCTATACCTAATAAAGCTGAAAGCTCTCTGCTGGCTACAAGTGAAGTGTTAGTTCAGGGCTAAACTCAGTCCAAAGTCCTGCCTGAGTGCATTTCAGGATACTGGAACCAAACTGTCCATTAATACTAACATGATGGGTGAAGAATGGGACTGCAGGAAGACAAAAGGCATCTCCCTGCTTGGCATTGTCATTGACAATAGAGGGGAAGAGTTAATGGATTGCTACCAACTGTTTAAATGGGGTAGTATGTTTTCAAAAGTAAGAGAAAATAGTTAAAATTTTTCACATTTTTTCAGCCTATGAAAAAAAAAAACAAAAAACAAGACAAAATTCATATATTTATGAATACCTCAGATTTCTAGTGCACATTAAAATAAATAAAAAAGAAATAGAGTGAAGAACTTAAGGTGCATTCTAATTACATTCAAATTTAGGCATTACCTCAGTTCTGCCAAGATTTATGTATTCCAAAATTTCACTTCTAATCTTCATAGTAGTAACTATTGCATTATTTTGTCCTTTGTCTGATTTTATAAGTAAACCATTTAAAATCTCTTTTGGTACAAAATTCATCAACAGCCTCTTTTTGTTTCAAGAATAATGGCAACATTTGCCATCTGCAAGAAGAACATTGAGCAAAGTCAATCACATCAAAAACAACTCCAAAACTTTTTCAGAAGTCAAAGCCTTCAGAAAGTTTGTCTTGTGATTTCAAAACGACGACTCTATGATCTGATATTTTTCTCTACTGCCCTTCCAATTGTCCATCCATTTCTCTTATAGTCTTCCTTTTCTATATAGTTTACAAAGAATAGGAATTGTTGGTGTTACACAATAAAGAACTCTGCACTTTTACGATAGTCAAAACAGGGTATGCTATAAAAATGAATTAAAACCTCCACATCAGCACTTTGAGATTGTATTACCTTTATTTTACACAGAAGTTAATTAGAACAACAGATGAGTAAGGATCTCTTTCAGCCCACTCAGGTCAAGAATGGACCTTGACCAAGATCACAGTAAGAATCACTGACAATGATGGGAAGAACACTGTTTCATGTATACACTACTACAAACTAAACCAAGCTATCTTTGTTTTATAGAGTTTCATGGAATGTACCTGACTCTTACTTTGTTAAAGTATTAAAAGAGTCAGAAAATCTAATTCCTTAATCTTTGGTCTTAAGAAAAAAAACTATAACTATAAAAATTAGTTCAGATTGGTAATTCTAATGTCAATAACAGCTAAATGTACTGCTAAGGCACAATCCCTCAGCATCTAGAAGTAGTTTTTGAAAACTATGACTCCAAATCAGATTCTTCTGCTGCCACATTAATGTGGGAGAAGGCTAAAAGAATCATTTATTTGCTAGTTTTCTTTTCCTAAGTACAAACATTATTTCTACAAGTGTATACACCCAGATTAAGGTGTAAAGAAAACCACATATGTTCCATTTTTTTTCTACACCACAGCACCTCCTATCCAAGTCAAAAATATACATTTCTTATAAACATTGGTTTATATGATTGATCTTTCACCATAAAGTCAAGAGGGCTTAATGACCCTGATTTTTACGGGACAGAATCCGACCCAAGGATCTGATCCTACTAATCACCTGTCCTATGCACGTGTATGGCTGAATCTGTTTCTTTGTGTAGTTTTACTATAGACTTCTTTCTGTTGCATTGCCTTCTACTCCTGTAAATTTTCAGCTTTGTTTTCTCAGTCCTTCATAAAGGGCATGCAATGTACTAATCATTTGGATTCTTCTAAAACAGCCTCCGAGTCTCATTTTGCTACTCTTCCTTCATCCTCAATTTATCAAGTTATGATGTAATTAGTTCATGTATTTCCTCTTCCACATCATTAATCCATTAAAGAATGGCCTAATTTAACTATCTGCTGTATCCCAATAAATATCTCCTTGCAATTTAATACTGTGGTCTCTTCTACATCTTCCCTTTTTAGCCCTTACAAAGTTCTCTGTAGCATTTCACATAAAAATTTCAGAGAAAATAGGTATCTATAATCCAATGTCCAAATCTTCACTTAACTATCTGGAACTGGTTTCTTTCACTTAATTATGTGGAACTGCTTTCTTGCATATAGTAGCTCTTTTATTCAATTTTAAATGCCAAGTGACTGACAAGGTCTTTCCATAAGACCATTTTTATTTGCTTTTTTCTGCTTCTCCTTTCCAGTAGTTGTACTAGTATTGACAGGCTACCTGTAAGCTCAATAAAAATCAATGAAAAAATTTCCACAGTTTTTGGATAAACTCTTCATGGTTTAGTATTTGTTCCATTATTTTAGTAGTGAAAGAAATGTATACTGAAAAGACAATCATGCAATATTTCTTGTGAAAATAGTGGAGTGTTTGCTTTTTTCTCCCACTCTTTTAATAGCTTCTCAGTAATTCTGAAGTCTTCAGGAATAAATATTGGTGATATAGTTCAGCAAATTCATTAACTAATACTTGTAATTCCTTGAAACATGTCATGCTGAATGGCTGAGCTTATGCTTAAATAGAAATTTTCTGATGGAAAATGAATTAAACTCTGCTAGTTAAGAAAATATTCCAGAAAAGAGCTTAAATTTTAAACCTAGGAGAGCAGCTTAGAGAAAACTGAAATAGCATGCAATAAAATAAATTCAAGCAGGATGCTAATCTTGTGTGAAAAATGAAAGAGATAAAAGCATGTTAAAGCTTGACTGTAAAATATTAATGTACTTAACATACAAAAACCTTAACTTATGCCCTTAGATGATATCATTCATTGTTAAGGGGGATAAAAACTTATTTGTAAATGGCTATTTTATGAAGGCTGAAAAATATAATCTCTGCCCCCAAATGAAGCTGAAGTAAACCGTTCCATTGTTAGTTTGTTGAAATTCAAGATCTGATGAAAATACAAGATACTTTTTTTGTATTTATCAAGCCTATACATGTCAAAAAAACTGTTTCATTTCATCCCCACCTGTTTTTAAACCTTGTTGACATAATCACCTACAAATACAAACATAGCTGCTCTTTTTCAATCATCAAATCAGCAGTTTTTGTGACACCCTGAAATGCCACAGGAATGCTCAGACTGTCTTTGCCTCCCTAAGCTCCTCCTCTCCTTTTTTCTAAGGCATGCCAGCTTCAGCTCCATCACATCGCAGCCCTGTGTCATCCATTTTCTGACAAGAGGACTGCCTATTAGCTGATCAACTGCTGATCAACAAATTTATGTTTAAATTATAAAACACAAATGGAGCAATGCACCAACTATGTATATCAGTTAAAACCAGGTAGGCATAACCATGTAAGCCTATCTTATCAGAATGTTTTACTTGCACTGTTTGGTTGATCTCTCTGGTTGGGTTTTTTTTTCACCCAAACATGAACCCTACACAAGATTTGTGAATCAAGCAAGGATTCGTGCTGGTGACAAGTTAGGTAAGTCTGGTAAACTTTGGAGTTCAAAATCTAACACTAAAGAAGCTCCTGTTTCTTTCTTCATCTGTCTGCGAAAGATTCCTGATGCTATTAGTTGCCTCGGAGGGGTATTTGTGAAGCTGGCCAGGTGTGACAGCCTGGAGCACCAGGAAGTGCACTATCCCAATAGGCACAAATGTTGCCAAATGCTTTTGATCTCTACAGAACAATAGACAACCTTCCCCTATATATGAGTAGGAACTGGGCATTAGCCTTGCTCACAGAAGGAGGTAAGAAGGAGTTGCCTTTTAGTGACCTGATTTCAGAGATTTAGTCAAACAGTCATAGCTCTTCCCAGAATGGGAAAAGGCAGTTAAGTTGGTTACTACATAAATTCACAAGGCTTTTTGTTTTGCATCCACATATAAGAGCATCTGTCAAAACAACCCGTATTATTTTAAAAGTTTTGAGACTCACAGTTTGAACTTACTAAATTCATGTAATATGTTTTATACCATTTTATAAAAATGCTTTTGTTTTCCTTTACTGTCAGGGTATCTTGCAAATTCAGGTTCAGACCGTGTCCTTGCCTGAAATTTAACTGCTCAAAGTGAGCAATAAAAATGTATCTCTTCCAGATGCCCCATTATAAATGTACACATGACATTATATATCCCTCCTCTCTAAAAATATACACTGTTTCTAACAAGCAGAAAATGATTCTGTTATTGAAATGGCATATATTTTTTTTCCAGCTTTATGACTATCTGCAAGATTCAAGTGACATAATCATAGTACATTGATATTTTCTGAACTTCTTTTCCAAGAAATCCTGTCAAACAAGGAGAAATTCAGAGCAAATGTTATAATGCTGTTGAGTTTTCCAGGGCTGAACATATTTCAGTTTCTTTCGTACCCAGAAGAGGCCATTGGGTCACCAATAATTGAAATACCAGTGATCCTCATCTGTTTGTCAATCCGCAAACTAAACAGAAGCTTAACCTATTTGCTGTTATGCCAGTCTGTTGACATTTTTGCTGCAATGGAAACTGTGATGCAGACTGGCCATGATTCACCCATTGAAAAGAGGTTGAGCCTAACGTCACTTTCTGTTTCTGGCAGCAATGTAGGCTTTTAATATGTTTAGCTTCAGGATAAGCAAGAAAAAACACAAAAAGGGAAATTCTTAGGTCCCAGCAGCATGTTACCAAAATAAAGGGTATATATAATAAAAATAAAAATGAGTTTGGCCATCAATGCACATGACTCAGCACATTCCTCTCCCAGCTGCACATCGATCCAACATCCTGAGAGTCTGGGACACACATGTGCATTCTGTTCTCCTTCCAGGATGTATTATCACCCTTTAAAGGGAACAGTTTTCACTACTAATGATGCCAGACCATTATCATTTTCAGAAAACAAAAGAATTCCTCAGGCAATGGTTCTGGAGACAGTTTTCCAGCACTGAAGGAAAATGTAGTTGTTTTGAAAGCTGATAGCATGCAAACGTTGCTTACTCCTACTTCTGAGAAACCACTCTTTCTGAATGCAGCTTTTCACCCAAGTGGGTTCAACTGTTTTACACAGACGATGATATTGTTTTGTCGTCTCTGTGATCCTGCTATCAATATGTGTGTTACACATATTGTGAACATCCCAACATGTTTGTTCAGCTTCTTTTATATGTACTTATGACCAGCCTGCTTATCTTTTTAAGCTGTTTGCTCTCATTATCCCTTATGTACTTTAAAAAAAAAAAAAAAAGAGGAAAAAAGAAAAGGAGAAGTCCTATTTTGAGGGTGCTTGCAAGAGTCAGACTGAGTGCAAAACCTTGTTCTCCTATAGGCTTCCTCTGTGTGATTTTAGGCAAAGCAGTGGCTATTTCTGAGCTTCAGATGTTCATCTGTTAATTGGCAATTACATTACACTTCAGCTCTGTAAGATGATCTGCATTTTAAAATTTACTGAAAAAAAAAAGAGTAAAGAAAACATGAAAAAGTATGTGCCTGTGCCATGGTTTAACTCCAGCCAGCAGCTAGGACCAAGCAGCTGTTCATTCACCCTCCCTACCCCCTGCAAGAAGGGTAGAGAGAAGAGGGAGAAATGGAGTGGAGAGGAGGAAAAAAAACAACAAAAAAACCCTCGTGGGTTGAGATAAAGACAGTTTAATAGAACAATATCAGAAAAGGAAAATAAAAATAATAAGAACAATAATAATAATGACACAAGTCATTTTCACCACCCGGTGAACTGGCACCTTCCCAAGCAGTGATCATGAGTACTCACCCCCAGCTAACCCCATTTATATACTGAGCGTGATGTCTATGGTATGGAATATTCTATTGGCCATTTCATTCTCCTGTCTAGGTTTCTTGTCAACATCTATGGGAAGCTGAAAAAAAGTCCTTGAAAACTATAAACATCACCTCCAAAAACTAAAACAACTTATTGACATTCTTTTCATAGCAAATCTGAAACACAACAATCACTAGAAAGAAAATGAACTCTGTCCCAGCAGAAACCAGGACAGCCTATCTCAAGTCAATGCCTTAAAAATCACATTTGGTAAGATAAAAGAAAAAAGTCCAATCCTTTTAGTAAAATTTGGTATTTCTGATGTTTTAAACAGGAAGAAATTAATTTTTATTTACTGTCTATTAATGTTATGCAAATTGGAATAAAACTTTATGAGCTATGCCTATACTCCTATAAACTACGTTTTCAAATAGACTTAGTCAAAATTTCTTTACAGGGAAGCAAATTAGACAGGTACAGCACACCAAATGAACTGAACTTTGTCCTCAAAGAAAATTGGTTTTTCCTTTTCAATTTCATTTCAAAGAGATCTGACAACTGTCGCTTTGAACAAACTTTAACAGCACAATATCCTTTGTGCAAGTTTCCCCCTGTCAGCTTTTCCATTCCAGCAGGAACTTACAACAAAGTGTATGCTGCCCTTTGAGTTGAGAACTTCATCAGTTGAATGAACACTGGTATAGTGCAGTGAAATTGAGGGCATACTCTCTCTGTGAATCTGAACAGTGCACTCTCAACAAATACAACTTCTCTATCTTTTGCAAGGATAAACTAGCCATCCATCCCTCCTCACATTTTCCCTGTTCTCCTGTGTTTGCTGAAAATTAAAAGCCATTTGAAAATCCACCCATTTAAACCTAGGCTGGGTAGCAAACAGTCTTGGTCACAAACACATCTCTTTCTTTTTCAGTTTTCATATATTGAATGTATGAAATAAATCTGCATTTATGCATTGCCATCCTTTCTGAAATCTACTGACCAAAATGTTATTTTGCTTTTAATTTTCTTCTTAAGAAAGCCCTTAAGGTCATTTAAAAATAAAATGGGGGGGGGGGGGGGGGGAGAAGAAAAAAATTTAGAAAATTTAGAAATTTCTTAGGAGTGATTAAAAAGATTCAATTCAAGAGATTAATCACGTTCATGTAGTGAAATTACCATAGAATCATATAATGGTTAGAGTTGGAAGAAAACTTAAAGATCATCTAGTTCCAAAGATCTTTTGATGCAGTCCAAGATGTGTCATTCATACCCAACTAAGACCAATACTTGCGTATTCTTGGACAGCAGCACTCCCTTTCTCAGGAGTGTTTATTTATGACTGTGTTTAAGACTACTGTGTTTTAGCATTCATGCATAGCTGACACATGGTGATCTCTTTAAGTGAAACATGGGAAGCAATTCTACAGTATCTCTTCTGGCTCTCTTTCTATATATTTATCTCATGTAATGGGAGCCAGACGTCTGAAAAGCTTCTTTAGTAAAAAGGAAACACTCAGGGAAACACTGTTTATGTGACCCGGTCTTGAGTGGATCTGCAGTCATGAGAGCTGTCCAAACAAATAAAATAAGGTAGGATATAACACTGAAATAAGTACATGTGACTTTTTGGATAAAGGTTTGGGCCCTTGAGTGCATCCAGCACTGTCTTTCAATCACCATTTACAAGGCTCATTGGCTCACTAATTTTAATCACTGGAACAGGATGCCAAGAGTGGTTGTGAAATGTCTATCCCTGGAAATTTCAAAAGGCATCTGGACATGATCCTGGACAACCTGCTCTAGGTGACATTTCTTGAGCAGGGAAGATGGACTAGATGACCTCCAGAGGTACCTTCAAGCCTCATGTGTTCTTTGATTCTGTGAAGAAAAAGAAAAAAAAAAACAGCAGATGAATTTTAGTCTGTTTTCCTTTGTGCCATTTTCTGTACAAATCTAAACCCGTGATTTTTGCTATTCTTTGCCTTCTATTGCTAGGTGATTGTTTTAATGTTTTTTTCTTATCATAGAATCATTAGAGTTGGAAAGGACTTTGAAGATCATCTAGTTTCAACACCCCTGCCATGGGCAGGGACACCTCCCACTAGACCGAGTTACTCAAAGACCCATCCAACCTGGCCTTGAACACTCCCTGGGAGGGGGCATCCACAGCTTTTCTGGGCAACATGATCCTGTGCCTCACCACCCTCACAATGAAGAATTTCTTCCTACATTCTAACATAAATCTTCCCCCTTACAGTTTAAAGCCATTACCCCTTGTCCTATTGCTACATTCCCTGATAGAGTCAGTCCCCATCTCTCCTGTAGGCCCCCTTTTAGTACTGGAAGGCTAATATAAGGTCTCCCTGGAGCCTTCTCCAAGCTAAACAACCCCAACTCTCTCAGCCTGTCCTGATAGGGAAGGTGCTGCAAGCCCTCTGATCATATTTGTGTACCTCCTCTGGACCTGCTCCAACAGGTCCATGTCCTTCTTATGTTGGGGACGCCAAAGCCGGATGCAGTACTCCAGGTGAAGGTCTCATGAGAGCAGAGTAGAGGGGGAGAATCACCTCCCTCAATCTGCTGGTCACGCTTCTTTTGATGCAGCCCAGGATATGGTTGGCTTTCTGGCCTTCAAGCACACATTATTGGCTCATGTCCAGCTTTTTATCCATCAATACTCCCAAGTCCTTCTCCTCAGCGCTGCTCTCAATCCATTTTCCAGCTAGACTGTATTTGTGTGGGATTGCCCTGATTTACGTACAGGACTTTGTAGTTGGCGTGGTTGAACTTCGTGACGTTTGCACAGGCCCACGTCTCAAGCCTTTCAAAGTCCCTTTGGATTGCATCCCTTCCCTCCAGCCTGTCAACCACTCCACGCAGCGTGGTGTCGTCGGCAAAGCTGCTGAAGGTGCTCTCAATCCCACTGTCCATGTCACCAACAAAGATGTTAAACAGCACAAGTCCCAGTACTGACATCTGAAGAATGCCTGCCACTTGGGCATTGAACCATTGGCCACAACTGTTTGAGTGCAACCAACCAGCCAATTCCTTATCCACCAAGTGGTCTATCCATCAAATCCATGTCTCTCCAATTTAGAAAGAAAGATGTCATGAAGGACAGTGTGAAAGGCTTTGAACAAGTCCAGGTAGATGATGTCAGTTTCTCTCCA
The DNA here is from genome assembly GCF_000708025.1 of Charadrius vociferus. Lineage (NCBI taxonomy): Eukaryota > Metazoa > Chordata > Aves > Charadriiformes > Charadriidae > Charadrius > Charadrius vociferus. Next base: position 3,057,223 of record NW_009648876.1, on the reverse strand, counting down.
CTTATCCACCAATGTTTTAATGCCGTCAAAGAAGACAACCAAATTTGTCAGGCATGATTTAGCCTTTTTGAAGCCATGTTGCCTGTCTCCAATCACCTCCTTATTTTCCATGTGCCTTATTTTCCATGTGCCTTCTTCTCTATTAATATTTAATTATTAATGTCAAATGTGCACATAGAGAAAACTTGAGTGCAGAGTAGGTAAGCTTACCAAAGAAATCCATGCCTGATTTAATGCCAGACTTTCGATTATCATGTACGCTAAATAGTTGAGAAATCAGCTCAAATATTGCATAGCTAACCAGAATATGGAATTTAAATCTTTTTTTTTAAAGTTCTAGGAACTCTTTTTACCCAATTTGAACTGTGAAGCTGATTAAGAATCTAAATACCTTAGGATCATGGAAATTCATCATTATTGATAAGATAAAATATTTTTAACACAGAAAGCCAAATTAGCAAAAAAAGAAGAATTTAATCAGATTCTAATTAGAACAGAAATTAATAATAGTGGAAAATCTGAAGATCTAGTCACCATAATTGAATGCATTTTTGACATTGCAGAGCATATGCCCAGGTATTCTTAGTTGTGTAATTGTCAAACTGAAACATGGCATTCGATGCACCATAATGACAAGTTCCTGAAACCCCTGGGTATGCCTGTGTGTGGTAGCTTTACATGTGTGTGTTTTTATGAAAATACAAGGGGTTTATGACTATGACTGTCATTGGGAAGAAAGTGTATCTCAAAACCTACATTTTTAATTTTTACTTGGAGCTCTTTCACCTCAAATTCTGATTGGTTAGAAGTGAGCAATGGTATTCTCTGCAAGGATCCAATTTCAGTTTCAATTTCCTCCCTAAAGGTTCAGTGACATATAGCTTTGGAATTTTATGCTTTGGTATTTTATGCTTTGGTTTGCACTACTATTAAACTATCTTTCCTGGTAGTTTTGTTTACATCAAATGATACACCTGTGCAATCTAGCAGAAATCTTTGTCAGAGGGAATTAAGTAGGGAACTAAGTACACTTGCTATTCAATCTCAAGTGTAAGTGAAACCTCCCGAATTCTAGTACTTGAAATAATACCACCATTCTAGGTACTCTAATCTGTGACCATTTCAGATCCCTAATCTGTATTTACACTTAGAGGGGCATATTTCTATGATCACCAAAATGGATACAAGAGTATAAAACCAGACAAATGTAAATTTACCTACATATTTCTTCTGATTTGGAGATTCTCTTAGCTTTGGTGACGTGTAATTTATATATTTTTATATTACATATAGTGTAATTTTTATATTATATATACTCTTCAGTGGTCCTCCATCTCTTTATACCTTCAGTTCTGTCACTTATTTCACACTTTTTGTCTTAAACTGTAAAAGGACATTCCATTGTCCTTTGGACTAAGGATGAAAATCCACCCTGCAGTTGTTCCTTCACTTTTTGATGCCACCTAATTATTTTATTTTTATTCTTTTCTGTGGGACCAGAGGTCCCATGCTCCACAGGAATGTAGAAATGATGACGTTATACAAGACATTTAATCTGTGCTAAAGAAATGGACCAGCATGAGCACTGTTTAATCTTGCCATCTGCAAGAAGAACATTGAGCAAAGTCAATCACATCAAAAACAACTCCAAAACTTTTTCAGAAGTCAAAGCCTTCAGAAAGTTTGTCTTGTGATTTCAAAACGACGACTCTATGATCTGATATTTTTCTCTACTGCCCTTCCAATTGTCCATCCATTTCTCTTATAGTCTTCCTTTTCTATATAGTTTACAAAGAATAGGAATTGTTGGTGTTACACAATAAAGAACTCTGTACTTTTACGATAGTCAAAACAGGGTATGCTATAAAAATGAATTAAAACCTCCACACCAGCACTTTGAGATTGTATTACCTTTATTTTACACAGAAGTTAATTAGAACAACAGATGAGTAAGGATCTCTTTCAGCCCACTCAGGTCAAGAATGGACCTTGACCAAGATCACAGTAAGAATCACTGACAATGATGGGAAGAACACTGTTTCATGTATACACTACTACAAACTAAACCAAGCTATCTTTGTTTTATAGAGTTTCATGGAATGTACCTGACTCTTACTTTGTTAAAGTATTAAAAGAGTCAGAAAATCTAATTCCTTAATCTTTGGTCTTAAGAAAAAAAACTATAACTATAAAAATTAGTTCAGATTGGTAATTCTAATGTCAATAACAGCTAAATGTACTGCTAAGGCACAATCCCTCAGCATCTAGAAGTAGTTTTTGAAAACTATGACTCCAAATCAGATTCTTCTGCTGCCACATTAATGTGGGAGAAGGCTAAAAGAATCATTTATTTGCTAGTTTTCTTTTCCTAAGTACAAACATTATTTCTACAAGTGTATACACCCAGATTAAGGTGTAAAGAAAACCACATATGTTCCATTTTTTTTCTACACCACAGCACCTCCTATCCAAGTCAAAAATATACATTTCTTATAAACATTGGTTTATATGATTGATCTTTCACCATAAAGTCAAGAGGGCTTAATGACCCTGATTTTTACGGGACAGAATCCGACCCAAGGATCTGATCCTACTAATCACCTGTCCTATGCACGTGTATGGCTGAATCTGTTTCTTTGTGTAGTTTTACTATAGACTTCTTTCTGTTGCATTGCCTTCTACTCCTGTAAATTTTCAGCTTTGTTTTCTCAGTCCTTCATAAAGGGCATGCAATGTACTAATCATTTGGATTCTTCTAAAACAGCCTCCGAGTCTCATTTTGCTACTCTTCCTTCATCCTCAATTTATCAAGTTATGATGTAATTAGTTCATGTATTTCCTCTTCCACATCATTAATCCATTAAAGAATGGCCTAATTTAACTATCTGCTGTATCCCAATAAATATCTCCTTGCAATTTAATACTGTGGTCTCTTCTACATCTTCCCTTTTTAGCCCTTACAAAGTTCTCTGTAGCATTTCACATAAAAATTTCAGAGAAAATAGGTATCTATAATCCAATGTCCAAATCTTCACTTAACTATCTGGAACTGGTTTCTTTCACTTAATTATGTGGAACTGCTTTCTTGCATATAGTAGCTCTTTTATTCAATTTTAAATGCCAAGTGACTGACAAGGTCTTTCCATAAGACCATTTTTATTTGCTTTTTTCTGCTTCTCCTTTCCAGTAGTTGTACTAGTATTGACAGGCTACCTGTAAGCTCAATAAAAATCAATGAAAAAATTTCCACAGTTTTTGGATAAACTCTTCATGGTTTAGTATTTGTTCCATTATTTTAGTAGTGAAAGAAATGTATACTGAAAAGACAATCATGCAATATTTCTTGTGAAAATAGTGGAGTGTTTGCTTTTTTCTCCCACTCTTTTAATAGCTTCTCAGTAATTCTGAAGTCTTCAGGAATAAATATTGGTGATATAGTTCAGCAAATTCATTAACTAATACTTGTAATTCCTTGAAACATGTCATGCTGAATGGCTGAGCTTATGCTTAAATAGAAATTTTCTGATGGAAAATGAATTAAACTCTGCTAGTTAAGAAAATATTCCAGAAAAGAGCTTAAATTTTAAACCTAGGAGAGCAGCTTAGAGAAAACTGAAATAGCATGCAATAAAATAAATTCAAGCAGGATGCTAATCTTGTGTGAAAAATGAAAGAGATAAAAGCATGTTAAAGCTTGACTGTAAAATATTAATGTACTTAACATACAAAAACCTTAACTTATGCCCTTAGATGATATCATTCATTGTTAAGGGGGATAAAAACTTATTTGTAAATGGCTATTTTATGAAGGCTGAAAAATATAATCTCTGCCCCCAAATGAAGCTGAAGTAAACCGTTCCATTGTTAGTTTGTTGAAATTCAAGATCTGATGAAAATACAAGATACTTTTTTTGTATTTATCAAGCCTATACATGTCAAAAAAACTGTTTCATTTCATCCCCACCTGTTTTTAAACCTTGTTGACATAATCACCTACAAATACAAACATAGCTGCTCTTTTTCAATCATCAAATCAGCAGTTTTTGTGACACCCTGAAATGCCACAGGAATGCTCAGACTGTCTTTGCCTCCCTAAGCTCCTCCTCTCCTTTTTTCTAAGGCATGCCAGCTTCAGCTCCATCACATCGCAGCCCTGTGTCATCCATTTTCTGACAAGAGGACTGCCTATTAGCTGATCAACTGCTGATCAACAAATTTATGTTTAAATTATAAAACACAAATGGAGCAATGCACCAACTATGTATATCAGTTAAAACCAGGTAGGCATAACCATGTAAGCCTATCTTATCAGAATGTTTTACTTGCACTGTTTGGTTGATCTCTCTGGTTGGGTTTTTTTTTCACCCAAACATGAACCCTACACAAGATTTGTGAATCAAGCAAGGATTCGTGCTGGTGACAAGTTAGGTAAGTCTGGTAAACTTTGGAGTTCAAAATCTAACACTAAAGAAGCTCCTGTTTCTTTCTTCATCTGTCTGCGAAAGATTCCTGATGCTATTAGTTGCCTCGGAGGGGTATTTGTGAAGCTGGCCAGGTGTGACAGCCTGGAGCACCAGGAAGTGCACTATCCCAATAGGCACAAATGTTGCCAAATGCTTTTGATCTCTACAGAACAATAGACAACCTTCCCCTATATATGAGTAGGAACTGGGCATTAGCCTTGCTCACAGAAGGAGGTAAGAAGGAGTTGCCTTTTAGTGACCTGATTTCAGAGATTTAGTCAAACAGTCATAGCTCTTCCCAGAATGGGAAAAGGCAGTTAAGTTGGTTACTACATAAATTCACAAGGCTTTTTGTTTTGCATCCACATATAAGAGCATCTGTCAAAACAACCCGTATTATTTTAAAAGTTTTGAGACTCACAGTTTGAACTTACTAAATTCATGTAATATGTTTTATACCATTTTATAAAAATGCTTTTGTTTTCCTTTACTGTCAGGGTATCTTGCAAATTCAGGTTCAGACCGTGTCCTTGCCTGAAATTTAACTGCTCAAAGTGAGCAATAAAAATGTATCTCTTCCAGATGCCCCATTATAAATGTACACATGACATTATATATCCCTCCTCTCTAAAAATATACACTGTTTCTAACAAGCAGAAAATGATTCTGTTATTGAAATGGCATATATTTTTTTTCCAGCTTTATGACTATCTGCAAGATTCAAGTGACATAATCATAGTACATTGATATTTTCTGAACTTCTTTTCCAAGAAATCCTGTCAAACAAGGAGAAATTCAGAGCAAATGTTATAATGCTGTTGAGTTTTCCAGGGCTGAACATATTTCAGTTTCTTTCGTACCCAGAAGAGGCCATTGGGTCACCAATAATTGAAATACCAGTGATCCTCATCTGTTTGTCAATCCGCAAACTAAACAGAAGCTTAACCTATTTGCTGTTATGCCAGTCTGTTGACATTTTTGCTGCAATGGAAACTGTGATGCAGACTGGCCATGATTCACCCATTGAAAAGAGGTTGAGCCTAACGTCACTTTCTGTTTCTGGCAGCAATGTAGGCTTTTAATATGTTTAGCTTCAGGATAAGCAAGAAAAAACACAAAAAGGGAAATTCTTAGGTCCCAGCAGCATGTTACCAAAATAAAGGGTATATATAATAAAAATAAAAATGAGTTTGGCCATCAATGCACATGACTCAGCACATTCCTCTCCCAGCTGCACATCGATCCAACATCCTGAGAGTCTGGGACACACATGTGCATTCTGTTCTCCTTCCAGGATGTATTATCACCCTTTAAAGGGAACAGTTTTCACTACTAATGATGCCAGACCATTATCATTTTCAGAAAACAAAAGAATTCCTCAGGCAATGGTTCTGGAGACAGTTTTCCAGCACTGAAGGAAAATGTAGTTGTTTTGAAAGCTGATAGCATGCAAACGTTGCTTACTCCTACTTCTGAGAAACCACTCTTTCTGAATGCAGCTTTTCACCCAAGTGGGTTCAACTGTTTTACACAGACGATGATATTGTTTTGTCGTCTCTGTGATCCTGCTATCAATATGTGTGTTACACATATTGTGAACATCCCAACATGTTTGTTCAGCTTCTTTTATATGTACTTATGACCAGCCTGCTTATCTTTTTAAGCTGTTTGCTCTCATTATCCCTTATGTACTTTAAAAAAAAAAAAAAAAGAGGAAAAAAGAAAAGGAGAAGTCCTATTTTGAGGGTGCTTGCAAGAGTCAGACTGAGTGCAAAACCTTGTTCTCCTATAGGCTTCCTCTGTGTGATTTTAGGCAAAGCAGTGGCTATTTCTGAGCTTCAGATGTTCATCTGTTAATTGGCAATTACATTACACTTCAGCTCTGTAAGATGATCTGCATTTTAAAATTTACTGAAAAAAAAAAGAGTAAAGAAAACATGAAAAAGTATGTGCCTGTGCCATGGTTTAACTCCAGCCAGCAGCTAGGACCAAGCAGCTGTTCATTCACCCTCCCTACCCCCTGCAAGAAGGGTAGAGAGAAGAGGGAGAAATGGAGTGGAGAGGAGGAAAAAAAACAACAAAAAAACCCTCGTGGGTTGAGATAAAGACAGTTTAATAGAACAATATCAGAAAAGGAAAATAAAAATAATAAGAACAATAATAATAATGACACAAGTCATTTTCACCACCCGGTGAACTGGCACCTTCCCAAGCAGTGATCATGAGTACTCACCCCCAGCTAACCCCATTTATATACTGAGCGTGATGTCTATGGTATGGAATATTCTATTGGCCATTTCATTCTCCTGTCTAGGTTTCTTGTCAACATCTATGGGAAGCTGAAAAAAAGTCCTTGAAAACTATAAACATCACCTCCAAAAACTAAAACAACTTATTGACATTCTTTTCATAGCAAATCTGAAACACAACAATCACTAGAAAGAAAATGAACTCTGTCCCAGCAGAAACCAGGACAGCCTATCTCAAGTCAATGCCTTAAAAATCACATTTGGTAAGATAAAAGAAAAAAGTCCAATCCTTTTAGTAAAATTTGGTATTTCTGATGTTTTAAACAGGAAGAAATTAATTTTTATTTACTGTCTATTAATGTTATGCAAATTGGAATAAAACTTTATGAGCTATGCCTATACTCCTATAAACTACGTTTTCAAATAGACTTAGTCAAAATTTCTTTACAGGGAAGCAAATTAGACAGGTACAGCACACCAAATGAACTGAACTTTGTCCTCAAAGAAAATTGGTTTTTCCTTTTCAATTTCATTTCAAAGAGATCTGACAACTGTCGCTTTGAACAAACTTTAACAGCACAATATCCTTTGTGCAAGTTTCCCCCTGTCAGCTTTTCCATTCCAGCAGGAACTTACAACAAAGTGTATGCTGCCCTTTGAGTTGAGAACTTCATCAGTTGAATGAACACTGCTATAGTGCAGTGAAATTGAGGGCATACTCTCTCTGTGAATCTGAACAGTGCACTCTCAACAAATACAACTTCTCTATCTTTTGCAAGGATAAACTAGCCATCCATCCCTCCTCACATTTTCCCTGTTCTCCTGTGTTTGCTGAAAATTAAAAGCCATTTGAAAATCCACCCATTTAAACCTAGGCTGGGTAGCAAACAGTCTTGGTCACAAACACATCTCTTTCTTTTTCAGTTTTCATATATTGAATGTATGAAATAAATCTGCATTTATGCATTGCCATCCTTTCTGAAATCTACTGACCAAAATGTTATTTTGCTTTTAATTTTCTTCTTAAGAAAGCCCTTAAGGTCATTTAAAAATAAAACGGGGGGGGAGGGGGGGGGGAGAAGAAAAAAATTTAGAAAATTTAGAAATTTCTTAGGAGTGATTAAAAAGATTCAATTCAAGAGATTAATCACGTTCATGTAGTGAAATTACCATAGAATCATATAATGGTTAGAGTTGGAAGAAAACTTAAAGATCATCTAGTTCCAAAGATCTTTTGATGCAGTCCAAGATGTGTCATTCATACCCAACTAAGACCAATACTTGCGTATTCTTGGACAGCAGCACTCCCTTTCTCAGGAGTGTTTATTTATGACTGTGTTTAAGACTACTGTGTTTTAGCATTCATGCATAGCTGACACATGGTGATCTCTTTAAGTGAAACATGGGAAGCAATTCTACAGTATCTCTTCTGGCTCTCTTTCTATATATTTATCTCATGTAATGGGAGCCAGACGTCTGAAAAGCTTCTTTAGTAAAAAGGAAACACTCAGGGAAACACTGTTTATGTGACCCGGTCTTGAGTGGATCTGCAGTCATGAGAGCTGTCCAAACAAATAAAATAAGGTAGGATATAACACTGAAATAAGTACATGTGACTTTTTGGATAAAGGTTTGGGCCCTTGAGTGCATCCAGCACTGTCTTTCAATCACCATTTACAAGGCTCATTGGCTCACTAATTTTAATCACTGGAACAGGATGCCAAGAGTGGTTGTGAAATGTCTATCCCTGGAAATTTCAAAAGGCATCTGGACATGATCCTGGACAACCTGCTCTAGGTGACATTTCTTGAGCAGGGAAGATGGACTAGATGACCTCCAGAGGTACCTTCAAGCCTCATGTGTTCTTTGATTCTGTGAAGAAAAAGAAAAAAAAAAACAGCAGATGAATTTTAGTCTGTTTTCCTTTGTGCCATTTTCTGTACAAATCTAAACCCGTGATTTTTGCTATTCTTTGCCTTCTATTGCTAGGTGATTGTTTTAATGTTTTTTTCTTATCATAGAATCATTAGAGTTGGAAAGGACTTTGAAGATCATCTAGTTTCAACACCCCTGCCATGGGCAGGGACACCTCCCACTAGACCGAGTTACTCAAAGACCCATCCAACCTGGCCTTGAACACTCCCTGGGAGGGGGCATCCACAGCTTTTCTGGGCAACATGATCCTGTGCCTCACCACCCTCACAATGAAGAATTTCTTCCTACATTCTAACATAAATCTTCCCCCTTACAGTTTAAAGCCATTACCCCTTGTCCTATTGCTACATTCCCTGATAGAGTCAGTCCCCATCTCTCCTGTAGGCCCCCTTTTAGTACTGGAAGGCTAATATAAGGTCTCCCTGGAGCCTTCTCCAAGCTAAACAACCCCAACTCTCTCAGCCTGTCCTGATAGGGAAGGTGCTGCAAGCCCTCTGATCATATTTGTGTACCTCCTCTGGACCTGCTCCAACAGGTCCATGTCCTTCTTATGTTGGGGACCCCAAAGCCGGATGCAGTACTCCAGGTGAAGGTCTCATGAGAGCAGAGTAGAGGGGGAGAATCACCTCCCTCAATCTGCTGGTCACGCTTCCTTTGATGCAGCCCAGGATATGGTTGGCTTTCTGGCCTTCAAGCACACATTATTGGCTCATGTCCAGCTTTTTATCCATCAATACTCCCAAGTCCTTCTCCTCAGCGCTGCTCTCAATCCATTTTCCAGCTAGACTGTATTTGTGTGGGATTGCCCTGATTTACGTACAGGACTTTGTAGTTGACGTGGTTGAACTTCGTGAGGTTTGCACAGGCCCACGTGGGAAGCAATTCTACAGTATCTCTTCTGGCTCTCTTTCTATATATTTATCTCATGTAATGGGAGCCAGACGTCTGAAAAGCTTCTTTAGTAAAAAGGAAACACTCAGGGAAACACTGTTTATGTGACCCGGTCTTGAGTGGATCTGCAGTCATGAGAGCTGTCCAAACAAATAAAATAAGGTAGGATATAACACTGAAATAAGTACATGTGACTTTTTGGATAAAGGTTTGGGCCCTTGAGTGCATCCAGCACTGTCTTTCAATCACCATTTACAAGGCTCATTGGCTCACTAATTTTAATCACTGGAACAGGATGCCAAGAGTGGTTGTGAAATGTCTATCCCTGGAAATTTCAAAAGGCATCTGGACATGATCCTGGACAACCTGCTCTAGGTGACATTTCTTGAGCAGGGAAGATGGACTAGATGACCTCCAGAGGTACCTTCAAGCCTCATGTGTTCTTTGATTCTGTGAAGAAAAAGAAAAAAAAAAACAGCAGATGAATTTTAGTCTGTTTTCCTTTGTGCCATTTTCTGTACAAATCTAAACCCGTGATTTTTGCTATTCTTTGCCTTCTATTGCTAGGTGATTGTTTTAATGTTTTTTTCTTATCATAGAATCATTAGAGTTGGAAAGGACTTTGAAGATCATCTAGTTTCAACACCCCTGCCATGGGCAGGGACACCTCCCACTAGACCGAGTTACTCAAAGACCCATCCAACCTGGCCTTGAACACTCCCTGGGAGGGGGCATCCACAGCTTTTCTGGGCAACATGATCCTGTGCCTCACCACCCTCACAATGAAGAATTTCTTCCTACATTCTAACATAAATCTTCCCCCTTACAGTTTAAAGCCATTACCCCTTGTCCTATTGCTACATTCCCTGATAGAGTCAGTCCCCATCTCTCCTGTAGGCCCCCTTTTAGTACTGGAAGGCTAATATAAGGTCTCCCTGGAGCCTTCTCCAAGCTAAACAACCCCAACTCTCTCAGCCTGTCCTGATAGGGAAGGTGCTGCAAGCCCTCTGATCATATTTGTGTACCTCCTCTGGACCTGCTCCAACAGGTCCATGTCCTTCTTATGTTGGGGACGCCAAAGCCGGATGCAGTACTCCAGGTGAAGGTCTCATGAGAGCAGAGTAGAGGGGGAGAATCACCTCCCTCAATCTGCTGGTCACGCTTCTTTTGATGCAGCCCAGGATATGGTTGGCTTTCTGGCCTTCAAGCACACATTATTGGCTCATGTCCAGCTTTTTATCCATCAATACTCCCAAGTCCTTCTCCTCAGCGCTGCTCTCAATCCATTTTCCAGCTAGACTGTATTTGTGTGGGATTGCCCTGATTTACGTACAGGACTTTGTAGTTGACGTGGTTGAACTTCGTGAGGTTTGCACAGGCCCACGTCTCAAGCCTTTCAAAGTCCCTTTGGATTGCATCCCTTCCCTCCAGCCTGTCAACCACTCCACGCAGCGTGGTGTCGTCGGCAAAGCTGCTGAAGGTGCTCTCAATCCCACTGTCCATGTCACCAACAAAGATGTTAAACAGCACAAGTCCCAGTACTGACATCTGAAGAATGCCTGCCACTTGGGCATTGAACCATTGGCCACAACTGTTTGAGTGCAACCAACCAGCCAATTCCTTATCCACCAAGTGGTCTATCCATCAAATCCATGTCTCTCCAATTTAGAAAGAAAGATGTCATGAAGGACAGTGTGAAAGGCTTTGAACAAGTCCAGGTAGATGATGTCAGTTTCTCTCCACTTATCCACCAATGTTTTAATGCCGTCAAAGAAGACAACCAAATTTGTCAGGCATGATTTAGCCTTTTTGAAGCCATGTTGCCTGTCTCCAATCACCTCCTTATTTTCCATGTGCCTTATTTTCCATGTGCCTTCTTCTCTATTAATATTTAATTATTAATGTCAAATGTGCACATAGAGAAAACTTGAGTGCAGAGTAGGTAAGCTTACCAAAGAAATCCATGCCTGATTTAATGCCAGACTTTCGATTATCATGTACGCTAAATAGTTGAGAAATCAGCTCAAATATTGCATAGCTAACCAGAATATGGAATTTAAATCTTTTTTTTTAAAGTTCTAGGAACTCTTTTTACCCAATTTGAACTGTGAAGCTGATTAAGAATCTAAATACCTTAGGATCATGGAAATTCATCATTATTGATAAGATAAAATATTTTTAACACAGAAAGCCAAATTAGCAAAAAAAGAAGAATTTAATCAGATTCTAATTAGAACAGAAATTAATAATAGTGGAAAATCTGAAGATCTAGTCACCATAATTGAATGCATTTTTGACATTGCAGAGCATATGCCCAGGTATTCTTAGTTGTGTAATTGTCAAACTGAAACATGGCATTCGATGCACCATAATGACAAGTTCCTGAAACCCCTGGGTATGCCTGTGTGTGGTAGCTTTACATGTGTGTGTTTTTATGAAAATACAAGGGGTTTATGACTATGACTGTCATTGGGAAGAAAGTGTATCTCAAAACCTACATTTTTAATTTTTACTTGGAGCTCTTTCACCTCAAATTCTGATTGGTTAGAAGTGAGCAATGGTATTCTCTGCAAGGATCCAATTTCAGTTTCAATTTCCTCCCTAAAGGTTCAGTGACATATAGCTTTGGAATTTTATGCTTTGGTATTTTATGCTTTGGTTTGCACTACTATTAAACTATCTTTCCTGGTAGTTTTGTTTACATCAAATGATACACCTGTGCAATCTAGCAGAAATCTTTGTCAGAGGGAATTAAGTAGGGAACTAAGTACACTTGCTATTCAATCTCAAGTGTAAGTGAAACCTCCCGAATTCTAGTACTTGAAATAATACCACCATTCTAGGTACTCTAATCTGTGACCATTTCAGATCCCTAATCTGTATTTACACTTAGAGGGGCATATTTCTATGATCACCAAAATGGATACAAGAGTATAAAACCAGACAAATGTAAATTTACCTACATATTTCTTCTGATTTGGAGATTCTCTTAGCTTTGGTGACGTGTAATTTATATATTTTTATATTACATATAGTGTAATTTTTATATTATATATACTCTTCAGTGGTCCTCCATCTCTTTATACCTTCAGTTCTGTCACTTATTTCACACTTTTTGTCTTAAACTGTAAAAGGACATTCCATTGTCCTTTGGACTAAGGATGAAAATCCACCCTGCAGTTGTTCCTTCACTTTTTGATGCCACCTAATTATTTTATTTTTATTCTTTTCTGTGGGACCAGAGGTCCCATGCTCCACAGGAATGTAGAAATGATGACGTTATACAAGACATTTAATCTGTGCTAAAGAAATGGACCAGCATGAGCACTGTTTAATCTTAAACTTCTTATATGCATACAGGGCCTTAAAAATGTTCTAATACATTATAACCAGGAGAACATAGCTATGTTTGTGTCCTGTAATCTCTGCCTGCTTTAAATTCCATACCTAAGAACATCTAATGAAGACTGCAGAACAGCTACTGGAGATTTGACAAATTACATTGGGAAAAGGTCACATAAATTACTAAAGAAGAGAGAAAGTAAGAGTGTGGTACCATTCCAAGCTGGTATAAAAAGCTAAAAATTGTTTCTGTTCTTTGTGTGGGCTTTATAGATAGGTTCTATGGAGAAAAGAATGTTGTATAGAGAGAGGGATGTGGGAGGGATGGGGTTAGTTTCTTTATTTTTGTTCACATCTGTGTTCCATTTTTGTACTACGTTTATGCAGTGGTCATTTATTAGCATTTATATAGTTTGCTGTTTCAGGACATCTTGCAGTCAGTCATTTGATTTAACAAGAGCAGGGCTATTTCGTGCTTTGAATTCTTCCATTAAATAAACCCAGTGTTTTGTTTGAAATGTGAAACAAAGTAGAAAAAGCAGTCTGAAATGCCATCTGAAATTAACAAAAACATTTGCTTTATGTTTGTGACGTGCTTAAAGAGTGCATTAGATGACAATGAGGAAAGAGAAATAACTGAGATACTTCCCTGAAATTGTGCCACTAACAAAATACTAAAAAGGTGATATGATTTAAAATAATATAAAACTATACAGTGTATTTGAATTCATTCATAGCTGTAATTTAATAATGGGTTTCAGTAAGAGACAGGCAATAATAAAGATTCAGAGTGATTTACCTGTTTCACAATGGAAGTAAAAGAGTTTATTGACAGTATAGACAAATCAGGAAATAATGATTCCTGTCACAAAAGAAAACCCATGATTAGGGTGACCAGCTTCTTTTTATGACAAATCTTCCAGCCCAGTTTGTACAACACTGTATGATGTGCCCTTCCTTGCTGGATTATGTTATTGATGCTAATACAATTATATTTCAATTTAGACGGTTTGTGAGTTCTACCTGTATTTACACTCCCTCATAGTTTGATCCTGTACAATACTAATTGCATTATGGTCAAAGGTGTTCTATTTCTCCTCCATTGCACATCATCATTTCCTGCAAAGGTTTTGAAAATTAGTGCTAATATCATAAAGAAAGTGGACAGTTATTTCAATGGGAAATTATTAATTTTATTATTATTATTTGTATCCTATCGACATAGCAAAAGTCTTCTATGGAGACAAACATTCCTTCTGTTAAAACAGCAGCCATTTCTTCTGACATTGAACCTCATCCAGATGTCATCATGTTTTGTGATGCACATGGCAATGTGCATGCATAGGAGCAAGAGGAGTGAGAACAGTAAGAACGAGAATTGACTTGTTTTCTTCTTCAAAATTAGGATACCTCAATTACTTTTATCTTGTTCTTTATATACAGCAGCTGCGGGCTTAGTCCTACTCCAGAAAATTTGTTGAAGAATCTCTTGAACTCCTCCAGAACCTTCCCCTTAAGCATCATCGCAAAGTTCTGGAAGAATTTGTGGATCCAAAAAAAAAAATATAATTTGCTCTCTCCATTGGAAAAATAAGAACATTTTTCCATTTTACCAGTAGTTCCAAGAAAACTCCATCTCTACATTCTATATTTTTTCAAAATAAAAGAGGTTTGCTTTGAAAAATCATTTGAAAGTCCATGAACAGAATTATTACAGAAGATTCAAGAGAGCATATATTTACATCTAGAGATCATAGTTCTGTATATTAGCATGTTAAAATAATGCATGGCAATAATAGCGGAATAGTTTTAAGAATGACAGGTTCAGAGTCAAAAGCTAAATTTCACCATGATTACAGAGAGGCATACATCCACCAGATACTTCAAGAGATAGTTTTGGTGACAAGAGGTTTCTTCATAATGTCTACTTGAGTTATACAAGTTGGACTGCCATAAACAGTAGTTAAGTTTACCTATTCTGATGCAAAAGATAGAAACATAAAATATACAGAAATAAAACTTTCTGATAATACACCACAGTGTACTGCACTGACTGGAATAACAGCAACTTGTATCTGTATCAAAAGCCCTTTGTTGTTAAAAGCTGAATTAAGTTATTTTTAGTGATGTTGCTTGGGTCTGTGTTCCGGAAGCAATATTATTTTGGATCTACCTTATTTCTTTACATGGTGTATGAAGCAGTAATGTTGTGGAGTGCTGAGATAAGAACTAAGGTCCTAAATGGCCACAGATTTCTAGCACTTGCTTAGCAATCGCATTTCAAAGCATAACACAGTCTTACTAAAGAACAAAATAGAAGAGAACATGTTACTATGAGACTACAGTAGAGAAAGATTGGAAAAGACGGCAGTCATGTATAATCTATTCATTATTTACTGAGGTCAGAACTGTATCCAAAGAATCCCAGAGCCATGTATCTGAGCAGGATAAAAAGTCACCATCAATGCTAGCTTACCAAAGTGGTGTTTTTTTTCTAAACAGTGACTTACAAGAATATATGAGATAGAAAGAAGATAGGAATTTTAAACCTTAATCAGTCACTACATACTGTTTTCCTTTCCCACTACATCTGCTTTATTAGTTAATTTAAAACTCATTGTACAAAACTGAGGTGGAATGATACGCTTTGTATGCACCACTTAAGAGAAAGCTTGGATGTAGACACTATTTTATGTTTAAGAACACCTTTCAAAAATGCTGGAGGATCACATCTTCTAAGGGGTTTAATCTCTAATTAAATAATTTTTCACTTGGAGTTCTGTGCAGAAATATTTTAGGTGGTCTGGGCATCAGTCTTGTTAAGAGTAATGGATTGCTTTTAGTACTCAGATATCTAAGGCCAGATTTTACAATTACTAGGCAACTAGGTATACTGACCAGCTGCCACAAAGATTTGCATAACACGGCTATCTTGTTTAGGTACATCTGAAAATCAGCAGTTTTGGTACCTAAACTACTTCAGAAGAAGCTTTTATAATTTATAATTTAAGGTTCTGAAAATTTCATCTTAAATATGCCACATACTGTGTACCTCAAACACTTGTCTCTAAAGTATTTAAAATCTGTTTGTACATTTTATATAGCAGTATTATAGAGAAGGTGTGGCACCCAATAACATTGCTGAATAACAGTTTTATTTTTCAAATATATTGTAAACATGGATTTTTCAGGAGCTTTCACTGTGTGGAGAGCTTTAGACAAAAAGTTTAGAAAGCCTCCAAAATGTTAAACTCTTGCTGCATTTCATGACAAGGTAGTTTTTAATTGTATATTAACTAGTTTAACTGGTTTTTGGTTTGGGGTTTTGTTTTTTTTTTCAGATTCTTCATACTGTGCATGAAATTCTTATTTTCATTCTTATCAAATTTGGCAACTTTTGATTCACGTAATTTCTTTCTCAGCTGCAAACGTAGAGCCACTAAAAATATGACTTATAATGGAAGTAGCTGCAGCTTTCATGAGAAGCTAAACCAAAGCCAAGGTTTACTGTTCATAACACTGGAATAAATGGGATTGAAGGATGAAATTCATCACGAAGACATATCTATAAATGGCTACTATGTACGTCAAAAGCATGAGTGGTTCATTCAAAAACAGAGCAGTGAGTACTTCAGCAGGCTTTCTCTCCTTTAAGAACACGTGTTATATATCCTATAGGATGTCTTCATGGTCTACTGAGCCAGTATATATTTCAGATATTAAAAAAAATATTTTATGTATTTATGCACCAAAGCAAAACAGACACCAAAAGCCATTCCAGGCTGTGTTCATTCATACATTATTTTATATGGCCTACTATTTATCCAGTAGACTGGAATGGCTCCTTAGAAGCTGTTTTGGTTAATGAGGTCATTATGCATTAAAGACACAACCCTTCCTTGAGGAAACTGTTAAAATTCTAAGGGGAATTTACTGCAACCGTAGCCTATTTTAAATTGCTTTTTATGTATAAATACTGTATGCAATGTTGTATGTAGCTTGTTGAAATTTAATCCTTTTTCTAGATGCTATGTTTCTGACAAGTGAAGCTTTTGGAACTAAAAATCACATGTTGTACATATCTTTAATGCCTTCATTTTGCCTAATATAAATCAAGAACGGTTCAGTAGGAAATAAGCATGATGCCTGTTGATAATGGATCTACTCCAGTTGCCCCTCTTGTCACAAATGAGAGAAGGATTGTTGTATGCAAGTTAATTTTATAGCAGAAACGGTACAGAATAGTGTGGTCAAACTAATTCCACTGCACTTAAAATCTATTTGTACAATTTATGTAGCAGTGTTGTCTTCTCTAATATATATGATATCTACTTGACAAATTCACAGGAAGACTAAGATTGATCTGCGTATTTGCATAGGTGGAAAATGTTAAATCCATTCCCCTAAATACCTGAAAGCAATCAAGTATCTGCATTTGTTGAATGTGCATTGCTAGTTCTGCTTGTTGGGGATAAATCTTCCAGGCACACGCTCTTATCTTTACCTTTCTTTTTTTAGGAAATAAATAGCAAAATTTAGTATAGTTGGAAACCCTAGTCCTCTTTTAAACTGTAGCATCTTCCTGCTCTGATATATATTACTGATGGGATGACTTCCATAAATCCCAGAACATATTTTTTTTCTTTTTCAGTTTTGCTCCCACTGAATGGTTTGCAACTTAAATAAATATGCTTCTACATAGGCATGAATATCCTTTTCATTTTGGTAAAATATTCTTCTTCATGTGGCAAATCATACCGAAATATTTTGAAACAATATTCTTCTTTAAAACAGGTTTTTAAGCAAAAAAAAGCAAAACTAGAAACAGTGACAAACTCTTAATGATACACTCATGAATATCAAAATCCTGTAATGAAAGAAGAAATAGAGTATCTAATATGCTTGTGTTTATAATGAAATGCCATTTCAAGGTGAACAGAATGATCATCTAAATAAATGTCACTGTGAGGTTTTTACTCTCCTAAAGCACTGCACAATGAGTGGGTCTAGCTTTTGATTACATAAATGTCCAAGGCAAAGCACCCACCAACTCAAAAATCAATCTATAAGATCAAAACAAAAGAGAAAAGCTTTGGGCTAGCCTTGTTTCAGGTTGTTTGGGGTTATTTTTGAGGTGGGGTGGTGATGTCAGTGTATTTGCTTAATTTTCCATTCCCCACATTCTTCTTTTCTTCCAGACAATTCCAGATCCTACTCTGAAAGGGTGTTTTTTTCTTCCTCATGTGCAAAACTAAAGCTTTGAGCACTCAGTTGCTATGGAAACAAAAAGGACAGAAACAGTTTATGTATTTCAAAAGCTGTCAGCCTATATGCTGTGGATTTTGATAACTAAACCTAAACACGAACCATCCTTTTTTAAAACCATTGTGACACTTATTACTGTGCATGACTGTTGCTAGGGAAAATAAGGCATCTATTTTGTTTAGCGTATTTCCCATCGGTTTTATAAATAGTTGGCATTTCAGAACTAATTTTTGTTCTTAATCAGTGTTTAGCAAAACAGAATGGAAATAAACATATAGTGAGCTGGCAAACATAGCAGCTTTCTCCATGGTTAAAATAAAGCAAATTGCAGCACAGCCATTCAAAGACAGACACATTGATGAAAGACATCTTTTATATATTATGTTTAATACCTACAAATATGTGCACAGCAACCTGAGAAAATTATATGAAAAATGAAAAAATGCTGTCTTTTCCGCAAAATATAGTAGCAAAGTCATTTCTACGTGCTTTTCTGAGCCTTAAAAGGTGAAGTTGCTGCTATACACAATCAGGATATTTTCTGAACTGAAAGAGGCTTCTTTGAACAATCAGTTTTACCAGACATTAACAATGTCTATTCTATTGTTGTTCCTCAGGACATTCTGATGGTCCCAAAATTAAGGTTCCCATGACAAAGTCTTTTTATCAGAATTTAATGATCCAGCTAAATGAACCAAGAAATATACACAAGAATAACAACTTTCTTCGTAGTGCACCGTAATGAAGGCCTGTAGCAAGTACAAAACTCATCTCCCCAGAATGTGTCACAGATCAGCTCCGTTTGGAAAACAACATAAAAGATCGTCACTCAAAAAGGATTCTTTTGCACGGGGAGGAGAGGAGAATAAAAATGTGTCAGAATATTCTTTGAGTGCTTTTACACGTAACCTTTGGCTTTCTTTTTTCCACCCACTGTTTCTGATATCACAAACAAACCTGTGATTTTAAAGATAATAATGAAAGTTATTTAATAGCCATAGCTGTTCTTTAAAATTGAATCTTCTGGACCCATTGCTGACATGGTCCCTTGCATTGCATCAAAAATACATGAAAATAAACATTTTACAATACAAGCAGAGATATCAGAATTGCTTAGAATACAATTTCATCTGCTTTGCCATTTAGAAGGAAAATGGAGTGACAGAGGTGATTAAAACAGAACAATTTTTATGTTTTAATTTTCCTAGTGGTGAGATTTAGATAATATCTATTTATGTAGCCAGGTAACTAATTTCTTAAATTTAAGTGTGATCAGGCCTGGAAACTTGTTCTGAACATAAATAAAAATGTTTATTATGAAGCATGAAGCATTTTCATTTATGTGTTACTATAATGTAAAAAGGCATTATTCTGTAATAGTCTAAACTATTTGATAGTCTAAATCATCTAGATGTCATTGGCAGACGGAATCATTTTTGAAGATAGTTCATTTTGAGTTGAATGGGCACAAATTTCAGACAAAACTGAGTGCCTGTAAGAACCTCATCCTGAGTATCTTGTTTGTGCAGGTGGTAGAACACCAACCTAGCAATCTAGGCTATTATAATGAGCATCATGGGGGTTGCTGTATCTTTTTTTCAAATGCTATTAGCACATGACAGAGAAATTTTCTGATTGAGGAAAATTATTGGAACACCATCACACACTAGTTCACTGGGTTTCTTTGTAATTAACCCACAATAACATCAGTCAGGAGACTTTGGCTGAAGTCCTGCTTGTGTTGGAGTAAATTAAATGAATTGAACTTTGATCAAGTTAGATAAGACCAGAATTGTATCTACAAGCTCAGCCATTGGCTCTGTCACATATTTTCTGCATGGTCTTAGGCAAATAAAAATCACTATCTGTTAAACAGGGAAAGTAATTACTCTTCCCCACTCCCCCACCCCTTCGCCCAGAGTCAAAGGGACATCTTCAAGGTCATATTTGTTAATGACTTTT
Organism: Charadrius vociferus; assembly: GCF_000708025.1. Lineage (NCBI taxonomy): Eukaryota > Metazoa > Chordata > Aves > Charadriiformes > Charadriidae > Charadrius > Charadrius vociferus. The sequence goes on along the minus strand of NW_009648876.1, from coordinate 3,037,116 downwards.
TTAACTATTAGGCACTTATATATAATCACAACTAGAGACTACGAAGAATTATGAAGGTCCCAGAGAAAGGTGGTTTGTATACATGCAGTATATTCTTATTCAAAATATTCTACAGCCTTCAGTAGATATAGGACACATCCTTCAATATACTTTAAAATATGTGTCACAAAAACAGCAATTCAACCAAACAGTGCTTAGTCTTTGGCCTCCCAATTAAAATGAAGAAAGAATCCTCAGAATATAGCTGGTATTCAAGTAAAAAGAATGCACAAGGTATACAGAGAGGGAAGCAAAATCTAATTAGACCTATTAATTGTTTCCTCGGTAACTCTGAGTTTGTTCCATGTGTTTCAGACCTCAGCCAAGACAGTGTTACGAAAGCTCTGTGAGAAATAGAGTATCCTGAAGAGAACAACGGGTGAGGCAGCTGAGTTCTTAAATTATTTTTTAAGGACTGATAGAGCTAATAGCTAGATTAATTTAACAAAACCAAGCGAACAAAGAAATAGAAAGTGAGCTGTCTCTCAAAATCAGATTTATCAGGAAGAATATCCTTATCATTCTGTTCCAGTCCTACCAGTAATCAGGAGGGAGTAAAAACAAAAACTAATCAGGGCGCTGTGGTGTGTTACTCACAAGCTCATAACTGGCAGTAAAATTGAAAGGCCTATGTCTGCTGTGGTGAATAATTTCTACACTGAGGCCCAGAACAGACAAGTCTCATCATTTGTAACATCTGCCTCAAAAAATCTGAGCCAAAATAAGCTAGTTAGAAAGTTACATGTCTTCCTTTTATTCCAAGAAACTTGGCTTAAAAAAACCTACAGGGGATTCTATATTTTGAGAGATTTTTCTAAAACAGATAAAGTGTATGAACTAGGCCATAAAATGACATTTGTGCATCTGTTCTTAGTTTAGAAAAATTTAATTGTGAGGTATTATAGAATGTCACATATAAGTGCATGCATACATATGTACTTATATACATATAGGTGCTTACTGGAAACTATGCCCTTGATTCAATGGTAGTTGATTACTTTTATTAAACGCTCTAGAAATATCAAGTATAAATCTATACAATTAAAAAAAAAAAAAAGATAATTCAAGTGTAGCCTAATGAAAAAGGTTCAGGTAGGCTCGAAATTTGAATGATCAGATAAGATACATAGCAGGAGCTCCTTCCTCACCACTTAGATAATGATTATGCTGTTTTTGCAAAACTAACCAAATTAATTCCTTCTGTTCCTTCCTATCTCCTTCCTGCCTTCATTCATTCCTTCATTCATTCTTTCCTCCTTCCTCCCTGTTGGATGTCTCTGACACATGTTAACTAAACTCTCAAAAAGCTTTGCTGTCTACTCACACAACCTTTTTCCATTATTACAGGTGAGTTTCTGGAAGGAAGAATTGATGAACCATTGTTTCCTTTTGTATGAACAATGCTGTCACACTCAGTTTGTTTGATCCAAGTCTTAAGAAAAAGACAAATTGATAACCTACCCTTAATAAGGAAGCTACTTTAGCCATATGGTACCGATTATGTTTCTTCATCAGCACTGATTGCTGCAGCTTTTATGTCATCTGGTATATTTTGCTTCTAAGTTAGACTATATAAATTTGATGCTGAGTCAGTTTTATTGTAATCTAACATATTCATTGTATAACTAAAACTAACAGTTTCAAGGCCAGGTCGGATGGGGCTTTGAGCAACCTGGTTTAGTGGGAGGTGTCCCTGCCCATGGCAAGGTGGGTTGAAACTAGATGATCTTTCAGGTCCCTTCCAACCCAAACCATTCTATGAAGACTGAAGACATGGTTTTGAATTCTTAGTCCTAAAAATTTGTGTTTTAATTTAGTAAGATGTCGTTTTTATCAAAAAACCATATATAGTTATATGCCTGCAAAGACTTTGAAAAGAAAAAGGTGTCCCTAAAAGAGTAAAAGACAGTTGGCCCAGCCTACAAGGTGAAGTTATTCCACAAATCTTTTCCTCTTATTCTGCTACACACTTACAAAGGGCTCAAGCATATTAACAACACCTGCACATCATGTTGGTAACTTTAATGATGTTTATGTTGCAGGGGTGATTAGCCCTTTTGGCTGAAATTTGCAATCCAGAGAGGCAAATCATCTGGCTTGACTTCTTCTGCAGTGGTTTCTCAGGAACTGTTTACAGGGTAGGAGAACTGCTGCAGCAGCAGCTGCTGCTGCTTGGTCCCCATTATTGTCACCTGTCCTAGTTTGAGTGACACAGGATTAATTTCTCTTTCAGTAATTTTACTTTCGGAATTGTCTCTTTTAATGCTTGGGAAAACTACATTTTTAGAGGACTCTAGTGTCTGAAATGGTGAAAATATTTCTTTTATAGCCAGCTATGGTATGTGGGTTTCAAGGCTTTAGTGTTTTCAAGCTAGGCTGGTGCGGGAATGAGGAGGAGCGAGACCCAGGCACTTGACCCAATCTGGCCAACAGGGTTATTTCATACTATGAACATCACATTCAGTATAAATTATTAAGTTTGCTGAGGAGTTCTCTTTCTTCCTTGATGGCTGTGATCCTGAGAACCTCTTGCCCTGGTGCCGACCCCCTGTGCCCTTCCCTTCCTCCTGAAGCCATAGCGCTCGCAGTGTCCTACTTTTGGTATCTACTGCTGGGGGTGCACAGCTTTTTATATTTTATATTGGTATTGGGATCAATATTGGCTTTTTAATATTATTAATATTACTTATTTAGTCTTATTCTATTAAATCTGTTTATATTTCAACCCTTGGGTATCCTTTTTTTCCCCCGATTCCCCTTCCCAGGTGGGGAGGGGTCATCAGGTGATAGAATAATTGTCTGAATGACAATAAATTGTTGTGGGTTCTTCAAACCATGACACACCCTATAAGAATAGTGAGAGGTCACTGTCAGAGGCATAATACAGGAGTAATGTCACCCTTGGTCTAAACCACTTCTACCTTTCTTTCGTCTTATGTAATGTAATTCACGAACCTATTTCAATTCTAAGCAAAGCAGTAAACAAACTTCCGCAGAGCTTCAACTGAAGGCTTCATCTACTGTGTTTATTAAAACTCACCACCACCACCTGCTGTTTTATACATCTGTGCCACGCAGCAGCTGAAGAGTCTTCTGCAGGTAAATGTATCTCTGCATTGTCAAATGCCAGCAAATCCAGCTGATGGAAGAGCAGCGAGCCGTAGGCTGATGACCTGACCTGTTTGAGATACCAAAAGACACAAAAATTAATACACAAGGCTTTTTCCTCTTATATATGCCAATTTATAGACTTTGTCTAATAGCAAATTACATAGAGCCTTTCTCTCATCCACTCCCACCATACAAACCACTTGTTCTCTTAGGTATTTGATTCCTATCTAACAGAACAATGTAGTCTTACATATTAAGAACTATATAAGTGTCAAATAATAATATGGAGAAGTATAAAGGAGCTTGCTAACATTAGTAACACTTCTGCGATTCCACTGTCTGTAATATCACCGTGGAATCACAGAATGGTCAGGGTTGGAACGGACATCTAGAGATCATCTAGTCCAACCCCCTTGCCAAAGCAGGGTCACCTAGGGCAGGTTGCACAGGATTGCGCCCAGGTGTATTTTGAATGTCTAACAGAAGGAGACTCCACAACCTCTCTGGGCAGCCTGTTCCAGTGCTCTGTCACCCTTAAAGTAAAGATTTTCTTCATGTTGAAACAGAATTTCCTGTGTTCCAATTTGTACGTTGCCCTTTTTCCTGTCACTGTGCACCACTGAAAAGACTGTCCCCATCCTCTTGCCACCAACCCTTTAGATATTTATAAGCATTGACGAGATCCCCTCTCAGTCTTCTCTTCTCTAGGCTAAACAGACCCAGGTCTCTCATCCTTTCCTTGTAAGAGATAGTCCATTCCCTTGATCATCTTTGTAGCCCTCTGCTGGACTCTCTCCAGTAGGTCACTGTCTTTCTTGAACTGGGGAGCCCGGAACTGGACACAGTACTCCAGATCAACAAAATACCTTTTATTCTTTATATATAATTTGTATACGGTTTGTTTTGTCCCTGCTTTTTCCTTTTACTTAAGCATTTCTTCTCCCTCCACAGTGATTAAACAGCCAACATATTTATAAAAAGCATCCATAACTCCTGTGGGGCAAACAAGCCAAATTATTTTGGTGTCCTTTGGTATTAAACGGCTATAAGATGTTTGCCTTGATCATTCTGTTGTCATTTATTCCAAATTCCCTTCTTAAATGTGAAGAACCGTGTTTCTACATGACATTCCAGATGAAGTTTCACTACATTGAATATTATCTTAAACACTTTTCTGGAATGCTAGTAGCTAACAAATAAGCTCCATGTCATTCAAAATTTCACTTATCCTGTATTCACAATAAATCCATTTGAATTTTCCCTATGGCCTCAGGGTCACGATTTATTAATACTCTCCAAACAGGTATTTTTAGAGACAAATAAATATACATTTTTGGTGCAGATTTGACTGAAGTTCGTTAATTTACATGAATAAGCATAATTACTTTTACTAATTAATTTCTGAAATTTAACTTATTTGTCCTGAATACATCCTTTCCTTGGATGGGTAACTACACAAGCACTTTAATAAATGTAAATGAAGTGTGAACAAATGTTTTCCTTTTAATCATCTAGTTGCATGAAGGAATATGCAAATAGTATGACTGCATTCTAAGTGTTTGGCAAAGTTATTGTTTTAAAAATCTGTAATGCTTTTAGGCTGACTTGATTTCTACTGTTATTTCAAGCCAGTACGTTCTCAGATGGAGCCAGCATGTTGTCAGTGTAATGATGTAAAACAAACTCAAGGATCCTGTACTGTATGGCCAGCTAGGCTGAAAAGGCTTCTCAAACAATTCCAAAGGGAGTTCTTAGTAAAAGGAAAGCAAATTTTGCATTATTTTTCTCCTTCTACTTACCTGTTGCTTAGAGTATTTTAAATATAAACCTGGCTTGTTTTTTCTGTGCAGGCTACATGACAAAACCAGTACAACAGCACTTCTAAATATGATTTAAATATGTTTGAGCTTCTGTGATTCACAAACTAATTCCCAGTGTGCACAGATCCATTCGGATGCTCAACACTTGTGATGATCTCAGACCATGGGCAGTACTGAGTTCAAGAACTCCAAAATCTGCAAGTGTTTTCTTTTCATTACGGTAACTTTGGTTCTAAATTGCTTTTACAGATTTTTATGAGCTGCTGCTTCTTCTCTTGCTCATTCTAAGCCTTTTTTACAAAGTTTCTCCCTGCAGAGAGGGTATTCGTTTACACTGAAATACAATTACTAGAAGAAATGCATAAACAATTTCTATCACACCAGTTATTTCCACAAAACTTGTATGCTTTATGGTAACGCGGATAAAAGGACGGCATCTTGTACAGGATTTGGATAAAAGGCTTTGGACACACTGTTTTGCACTTTTCATGAAAAAACATTTTGGATTTCAAAAACCTGCTGGGAAGTGACAGAAATACTTTAAAAACAGTGAGATTTAATCTCATTAGCTCAAACCTCTGAAGATGTATGGAATCTGTTTTTAACATGTCAAAATGTGGTTTGACCGCTATTTTTGCTGCAAACGCCTACACAGCTGCAGACTTCTGTGCCTCTGTTGGAATTAATGTGATTCTAATGCAACTAAACAGGATTAGAGGTGAATATCTGAGAGAAAAAAATAGTCTCATATTCATGATTTTTTTTTCTTGTTTTTAGTTCCAAGCAAAATGAGGACTGAATATTGACTAAATTAATTCTCTTTATATTAGCGTTTAATTAATCCAGAATGACAGTTGAGTCTGCTTTCCTAATGTTCCATTGTAAATCATCTGCAAAGCTTCAGTTGACTTAAATTTAGACGCATTTATGCACTGCAAAAATGAAAACATTAATCCAGAATTATCACTATGGAATAAATGTAATTCCATTAAATTTCATGCCAAAAGCCTCTATGTGCAAGCCTTTAAAAACTGAAGGGTAATTTTTAAATCAATCCTTTTAAGTGTGAAATAATGCCATATTTTAACTTCACAGAAAAAAGATACCATAAATTATGTAGAATTTTATTAATGATTAATAACCTGATTTTTGTTACTTCTGATGTATTAAGAGGTATATTTATCTTGTAAGCTCTGTCCATTTTTTACATGCTTAATTATCCAAAAGAACAATAATAATTGCAGTCATGGTTGTGTTTTTGGTTAGTCAATGAGCTGCATCTGATCCTGATTTACTTCGAATTTCTTTGGAATTCAACAGCTGAATTGTTTAGAAGAAAGGTTTTCTGAATGTGGACTATTTACAGATCTCTCAGAATGTATTATTCGTGTTGTGTGGTTCACAAACTATTTTATATCATATTATTTGTATACCTTGACCATGTGAACCACTTCAGAGTGAAGAAAAATGAACAGTAAAAGGGGATGCATTTTGTCAGAAAATATTCAAACAAACATTTATACTAATTTTTATGAAGTTTGTGAAGTTCTGATCCTCCGCACAAATTCTCCATCGCATCAGTGTTCTTTCAAACAATAAATACTGTGGTTCAGGATCATAGTCAAATCCAATTCTCCTTAAAGAATGAATTCTATTATTTATTGAGCTCTGCTGCCCAGTAATACAGGCCTGAAATTTTAAACACTCCCTACCAACCTTGGCTACTTCTGTTGCTTTTTGTACTTTAAAAGGAGAGGTTGCATGGTACTATTTTGCTTTTTTTTTTTCTTTAAATATTATATACTTCTAGCATAAGATCATCCAAGACGTAATACCAGCTGCAGTTTTCATTCGTCTATTCCATTCTTTGCCTCAGAAACTCTTCTTCCAGTATGTGGGTGGTCCTCTCTCTTCAAGGCTAGCTCATTACAGAATAAGTTATTATACACTAAGTATGATACAATTATTAGACATTAATAAACACCATATTTGGGGGAATTTTTTTGCAAAGTTCTGGTTGATAAAGGCTTATGGACAGTCTTCATGAGATCCATGGCAAGGGGCAAATAAATGTTTAGAAATATATGCTGAGCCTTGGCCTGGTGGAGCTGGATGTAAGGAAGTAATTCCATCTTCCACTACAAAAATTGTCTGCAGGCAACAGGTTCCCAGGGAGAGGTGTGAGGTAATGAATTAATGAATCAAAGGGGATTTTCTTTATGTAAAAGTACTTGCAGACCCAATTGGACGACACATTGAATTTAGGCCAGAACTCCAGTTTTTACATGAAGAACTTTATTTAACCATTTTCCAAGGTAATAAGACATAATTTTGATTTATTTGTAGATAAAGGAAAAGACCGCTTCGTAGGCCCAGAGTATGCACAAAATGTTCCTGCCTACACAGTGAAAATCAAAGCAGATCCATAATTCCAAATATTATTTTTACTGGGGACCAGCCTTATCAATCAGTAATATTACTATGGTTGGAAAGAATGAAAAGCAATCCAGAATAGCAGTCTTAGAGTATTCTGTCTCTATCAATGTGAATATGGAGCAGGTTTAATAATAAGCCAAGGGGTTGTGCATATATTGCACAAATAACTTTTCTGTCCTTTACTGATCAAGATAAACACAGAAAAAGTAGCCAACAGAATGAAGAGTCAAGTATGAACTTAGAGGAGACTGTTTCCTGCTTGAGTAATTTTCTGCAGGAAAAGTATTTCAGGGTTGTGTTTGTGTGCAGAACGCGTGACCTGCAGAGAGTGAAAGGGCAATTTTCTATCAAAGGTCTCTTCTATTGAACCTAAAAAGTAATAGGAAACAGGCACCAGTTTGTATCAGAAAGACAGAACAAAATTTCATTACAAAACAAACCGCTCCGGTTGCTGGAGATTAATGGGTGCTTTTCCCCTGGCTTGCTGTGTCTTGTACAATATATATCTCTGTATGCTTATTAAGGAGGAATGAGGGACTACATGCACACAGAGAGTGCATTGCACTGCTTAAACCTGGTCATCACTGCCTTGCTGAACAGAGTTATGACATTATGGTGTGTTAGGAGCAAAGCTTAAATCCATGGTCATTTAAGTCACTGTCAAGGTTTGAAAATGTGATTCAGCAGAAGCAGTTAAACAACTTGCCAAAAATGTAAGATAGAACATCCTGTACCATTTCTTTCCATGCTCAGGAGACTTCTGGAAAAGGAAGCTGCTTTCCATCACGAAGCATAAAATGGACACCTTTAAGTGAGTGAAAAATAAGTCATTTTCAATATAATGTGCTCAAAATGATCTCTAGTGAGACAAGGTATTATTTATCCTAATGAGATTATTAGAGATATGATATTTCTCTTCTAAAACTCTGTTAAGATATTCTTTATCACCTGCATTCTTCATTTGCTAGTTCTGCTGCCCCTATTTTTATCAAACTCTATTTTCTATAGATTGGAGGAATTAAGGGTATTTCCTTCTTATTAAACTTAATAAAGCTTATGCACAAGGTTAGATTCCAAGGTCAGATGTTCATTTCTGTCAGTTTTTTTTTCCCTTTTCTTCAATGTAGACTCATACAACGGAGATAAGAGCACGTTGGTGAGAAGCCGGATGCTTGCCAGGTCCTGTCATCGGCTTTTTTCATAGGGTACTGTTGTCTAATAGACAAGCCAAAGCTAAAGCTCACAGCGCTGATGGTGAATTTAGGAATAGGAGCAGCAGAGCAGCATGCAGAACCACAGCAGAGCATGTTGGTGGATGAATTTGCTCATTCTCAGCACTGCCCATCTCCTGTTTGTCTGGACTGTATGAAAGTAAGTTTGGATGTGTTTAAGGATACCAAATATACTAGAGCTCTCTCATACAGGTTGTTGTATAACCAACTAAATCCTGTGGTTGACTGCATTTGCGGGTAACCACTGTATTGTAAACACAGTGAAGTATAAGGAAACCACTGAGAAAAAAAACCCAATGAAACAGCATTTTAGTGTTTATCTCTAGTAACTTTTCCTTTCATCCACATCACATGCAGAAACCTGACATTTCACGGAAGGTTTTCAAAGAAATTTAAAGCAATGTAAAAAGGCATTTGTAAAAGAATAATAGTTGCTCAGAATTAAAAATAAATAATAAAACATACATTCAGCATTAAAATATATATTTTTCCAGGTTATCAAAGGTTCTTAGATTTTCATTAAAATATTGTATATTGAAAGCTTAGTATCACTCTAACATGACAATTTTATTTTACTCTTTAATAGATGGTGGTCTCATAAAACTGTTATAACAAACGTTCCATAAAAATAACAATCTTAATTTGCTCTTATTAAGCATTGTACACTATTCTATTAACATTTTACAGGTAGAACCTCAAAGCATGTATAAATATCAGTGAATTCTCAAAAACTCCTTTAAATGGGAAATAAAAATTGTTGCAGTATTTTGTAAATTACTATATCAGCGTAGAGAGAGGGTGGGTGGCCAGACCAGTGTTACAAAGCACAGGAAGCAAGGACATGATAAGGGAATAAGGCACAAAAGCTACTATATTCTCTGACCACATGATTTTATTCCCTTCCATGGAGACTCTGTGTTGCTCTGAAATGCACAGGCATCCTCTACAGCTTCCAAAAATGCTTAGCAGCACTCTGATTACAATCAAAAGGTTTTCTTGTTAGCATCCCTGTTGGCAATATTCCCTAGAAACAGAATGTCACAGATCAAATATTTATCACAGATGTTTAAAGATAATACAAAACTCCTGCTCTTCTTGACAGAACCAATCAGGCTCAGTATATGATCCTTTGACTCTAAAGACAAAAAGGATTTGGGAGCAATAACTGGATTTTCTGCAGAATCTTCAAGAAATTTGAAATAATCGGTTCATTTTGCCTGTCTTGACCCTGTCTGAATGTGACAGTTCAGAAGGGTTGATGTCCTCAGTGGACACTGAGGATTAAACTGCCTTTGTTTGCTGCATGAATACATCTATTTGTGGTGAAATGACACTATTCTACTTGGCCTGGTTTCCAAATGTGTCCCAGCAGCTTCAGCTTTCATCTGTGTTTAGCAAGGGATATTTTCACAGGGGCAAACAGAAGATAATGTCCAGGACGCAGTGCTCAAAGGCTCAAGTCTTATGTGCGTTTGCTTGCTGTCGCTCATATGCACCACAGAATAAAAATCCAAAATAAAAGCTTTCCTTGCATAGCTTGGAAGTTACCATTTTTTTGAAACAGAAATATCTCAAAGCTGAATTAGTAGTGCTGTTTCAGTTTGAACATAGGGTTATAGCTTTAGGATTGACAGCTGTTTGAAAATTCCTGTCTGAGAATCCTATCATCAGCAAACACCCTAAATGTACATAGAGTACTGGCTTTTGGCTACTTATGCTTCTGTCCATCTGTTAAGTTCACACTGTGCCAAATCATAAGTGAAGATATCTCCCTTGGGCATAGGAGTTAGGCTGTGATTGGGTTAGACAAGCAATAAACATAGCACTGAAAATGTCATCTCTTTTGAAAGATTTTCCTTTGTGCCAGGGCTTAGTATACATGCATTTATTAAATTGATTTTATAATGATTGTACCATACCTATTGACAAATTGACACACAGTTTTCCAGTGAAAATATCGGGATTGGGTTACTAAGGGTCCAGCTAATTGTGAGAATTCAAACAACAGCTGGCAACTTATGAAAGTTTTTACGAATCCCAATAAAAATCACAATTTAAGCATATGTTATTACCCATCCAAGAATTTTTGTCTTTGTATGTCTCCTGGCATTCCTTTTTCACAATAGATAGATGTTAAGCTTTTACATCACCCTGTAAACGATTAGAAGAAATGTCACACAACTTAAGCTCCTAACTAAACACCATGCAGAGTTACATGTTAAAAGGAGAAAACTGAATAGAACCATTGTCCTTTAGTTATTTTAATCAAAAACTTTTAGTAAATACTCGCAAATTATGAATGTTGTTAACACAAAAATGGTAAAATATATGGTAAAGTTCATGCCAAATTTTGTAATCAAAGAAAAGGTAATAAATTTGTAAAAAAACCGTCTCTGTTGGACAGTGCTGAATGCATGAATAAAACAAGCATCTTTAAATATATAAAGTTGTATGTATGGAATTCCTCCCATAAAAATATGACAAATTTTGCCATATTTTTATAAAAGAACTTGTGAGTAGTGCCATGGTTTCTGACTGGCATATCATAATTCTTTATCAAAGTCTAATCAATAAATATGTAATAATGGAGGAAACAACTCCAAATAACAAGGAAAGTTAGAGGGTAGTTTCACAGGCAAAAAAGCACTGTCCTTAGAGAAAGAGCTGTAATTCCTAAAGTAAAACTTAACTTAAATATTGTAGAAAAATTACACAAAATAATCAGGGGTGACTTTACAACAATTATTTTAGATTTGCAATGTAGAAAAGCTTTAAGGGGTCATTGTTGTTTCAGTTATCAATCCCAATCACACAGAAGCTACTAGCCTGTTCATCACCATCCTGATTGTATATAGCCTTAACACTCCAATGCCATGTTTGCAGACCCCTATTTTTCATCATATTTTTGTTTGATTGCAAGGTTTTTGTACTGAGAAGTGAAGCATTTAAAATTGTTTAAGTCTTCATCCATATATTAAATCAAACTAAACCCACATTTTAATGGAGCACCTTATTCTCACAAATTTTCATTTTTCTGCCTTTTGGATTGCAGTATCTCTCACGAACATCAAATCAAATTGAGAACAATATATGCTTTTATACCTCTTACCTGAAATAATGAAGATACACCAAAACTGTTGTGATCCCAGGGATAAAGAGCCAGCATTCTGGAGATGCTTTTAAAACCATTGATTATCTCATTGTATACCAGTCACTGTTAAATTTTAAACAGATCTATGAGTAATTTTGGAGAATTTTTAAAAATATTTTCCTTTCAAAAGTTGGTGACAGAGACTTTTTTTCATGGGCCCTAGAGGGGACTCTGCCAAACTATTGCAACAAAGAAAGTGATAGAAAGATTTCTGGAGTAGGGCTGAACCTGGAAAAAACTCTTTGTGCAAGGAAACAGGTGACAAACAAGAGATATTTGCAACATGCCAAATTTGCTCTAGTGTATAACTTTTTTTTTTTTTTACTGTTTTTTTTTCAATACAATTGAGCTCTACATTCAAAGCCCTTTTGGGATTATTAGTTGCTGGTGGATCTACCTCAAGACTGACTACCCTTGTCCTTCCCAAAACCAAAATCCGACTGACACAGTGCATTAATGTTTCCCTAAATCTTTTGCAGGAACATGTATTTTAGCTAGCTTTAGCCATCTAAAAAGTAGCTACCTATTGAAATTTTGTTTGCACTCTTTATGACCAGTTGCAAGAAATAAGAATCTACACAGGGCAATTCATCAGAAGATAAAAGGGGTGACAAAACCTCTTTGCTGGGGCCTATTTGTCTCACTAGACTGTGAAAGAGGCTGAGAAGCCCTTCGTACACTACGCACCTACATTTCAGGTGCGTGAATTCAGGGAGACGAATTCTGTTGTAAGTCACTTGGGTAGTTAGTTTCCCCCAGAAGCCAGTGGAATATTAGTGCATAAGTCACACCCAGGAACCTTTGAAAATTGTTGTCTTCACTGTTGTATCCTGATTATTGTCAGCTGCAATACCCTGTGTATCTAAAAATACCCTTCTACCCCACCAAGGTGTTTCAAACTCTTGCATAGCTTTTACAAGAAAAGAAGATATTCAGCAATGCTCTCTAGATGATACCTTTACCCTTTCCTTTCCTAATCTTTCTAACAGAGCCTCCTGTTCAGACTTATTTTACATAACGTTGCTCAATGAACAGCATCATATTTAGGGGAAAAAAAATAAAATAGCATTGCATTTATCTTCTGTACGCTTCTCCATACATGAGGAGGCCCTTTTCTTTCTGCCCAGGTCAAGTTTCAACTCCTTTCCAACTCTGTGACGTTGTTTGTTCTTTTTCTCTCTTTTTCTGCAGTTTACTTTCCATTTTCCACCTCATGGGCACACTTAGTTTGCAATGTAGAGCAGACATAAAGGTTCAATGGCGAATAAAACTTGGAGGCTTTCAGGGTCTTTCTGCTCAATTCCCAATCCTGGTGAAGTCTGACGGCTTTAATGGAAGTGAAATACTTTGTGTTATTAGGCTACCTGTTGCACTAGGAACTTTGAATTTAATTCCAGGTTGTGTTTGTTGTCATTGCGTCAACAACAAAAACTAACGCTGTAATGATTACTACTTGTTTATAAAACAAAATCAAAGTTGCCTCTGACTGTCTGTTCATAATCTGAAGTTTCATTTGAGTGCTCCCATTCTCATGAGCTGACTTTTGCTTCGTGTAAGTTTTCTGACGCAGAATGAGCTGAAAGCAAGATCACCAGACCTGACATAACAACGTAAATGGACCTGGGACCTTTTACAACTATTGCCGATTTGTTTTTATCATTCTTGAGAAAGGCTGCAATTGAACCATGCTGGAAAGAAGAAAAGGTCATTGACCGGCTTGGTGAATTACACTACCTTGTCACCAGAGATTTTCTTTCCAGAATAATAAAATGAAAACAAAGTTAAACTGAACTGCTTATCTATGGATACAATGTACGATTCAGATATCAGCCTATTCATAGTCTTAGCTTTTACTGTTGGGGCTCTCCAAATCCTCAGATCAGCTACTGAATGGATGTATTTATCAACACATTCTCAATAGTTTAAAATGGAACAAAAACTACTGCAGAGAGAAACAGAAAAAAGTTCAACTGTCCTTAATTCCTGAAAAGAAATGCCACCTATCAACTCTTTCCAACTTGTTTGCACTTATAAACTTTAAAAAAGAACTAGCTAAATCTATCACAAATTTTAAAAAAGAGAAGAGAGAGAGAAATATCTCAAATGAATGATACATTAAAAAAATCAAGAAATAAGCATGGGAGCCTTCTTTACCAAAATATATCATACATTAAATAGTATTATCTAGATATCCATAAAATATGCATGATGAAATGAGTAAAAATGTGATTATTGAAGGGAAAAGGTTTTAAACAAAGAAGAATGGTTGACTGTAATAACAGATTATTTTAAGGAACTGAAATGTGAGACATGTTCCATAAAACGTTGATCAGTACAGTGACTCTTTTGTAGTGGTTACTGTATCAGTGGGATCATGAGTCTGGGCAGATTTACACAAAGTACTTTATACAAAAGGACAGATGATATTGTCCAATAAGCGATAAAGTTAAACCCATGCAAAATACGCATACAGAGAAGAAAATCATAACAGATCAGTCCAAACAGGTGTTTCCACAACTGCTCGGGCAGTTATGTGTTCACTTGCTTGCTGGTTAAAATAGGCTGTATAAAGACCTGAAATAGAAACAAAATAGGAAAATATAATAACAGTAATAAATTATTGCATGCGAATAGCCTTTTCTCCTGTCATCTATATCTCTCCTCATTCTCAGGAGCATTGGAAAATACATGACCTCTTCAGAGCCAATTTTTTTTATTGTCACAAATTGGAAAAAGTCCAGTGCAGGGCACCTTCACTAACTGCAGTGGAGTTTCAGCCATTTAGAAGAGCAGAGAATTTGCTCATTTACAAGAGAATGTTTGGCTTAATGACCCTAGCTCATGTCAGGTTCCTACAGTTTTGCTAAAAAGAACTCTCACTTATGCTAGCTTTGCATGTGTTTGGGTGTGTTTGGGTTTTTTTGAAATTTATTTCAGTACAGGAAAGCTTCAATCAATTCAACAGTTTTCTGTGTTTACTCCAGCAGAACATTTATCTACCAGCCTTTCCTTGTAGCTACTGTAGCCAGAGATAGAATTAAGAATAGGCAAGAGGACAAAAAAAAAGTAATTAATTCCATGCTTCAATCTGACTGTCAATGAATGTGTAAGTAAAGAAGCAAGTTATTTTTCTGCTGTAGAATTCACTAAGTAAAACTTTAGTAAAAATCAGAATATTCTTAAAAAAAAACAACTTAATAAAATAAATAAGACATTAAATAACATTTAAATAAATGAAATAATAAATAAATAAATCAGAAAGTCTATAGAAATTTGATGAAAATGATGAACTTCTGAACCCAGAGTAAGCAATTCATATGTATCTAGAGAAAAAATGATTTAATAAATTTGTCTTCTTGTAATATTTCTTCTTTGTCATAATAAATAAATATTTCAAGGCCAATGAGAATGAAAAAGTCTAAATAGCTATTTGGGTGTTCACTGTAAAAACAATAATCTTTATGAATACGTTTCTCAATAAGGAGATTAAAATACATTCTTTCACAGGAATTGCTTGTAGTTTAAAATGAATTAATTAATGTCAGTTATTATAAGCTGCTTCTAATAAATTACAATGTGTCTGTCTTGCACTTCCTTTTTTAATATTTTTATAAAACAGAACATTAGATGTTTTTCATTTTAATCTTGTCAGTTCTAGTGAAATACCCCTGATAACACCCTAGTTTGCATTTCAAATAATATGAGCTCATTAAAATGCAAATCAAGGGTCCAATCAGAATATGATGGCAATCAAATTGCAATATTCAATGAAGAGGTTTCCAAGCTGACTTCATTAGTAAACATCATGAATTTCAGGTTCTTACCGGTCTTCTGTTTGTTTGTACAACTGTAAAGGCTCAATTATGAAGCCTTGAGACAGTCTAAAAATAACATAAGACTAATTAAAAGTTTCAATTAGATTTGTGCGACCTTTTTTTTTTTTTAAATCTTGTTTTTCTATTTAACTGTTTCAAATGAGCTTTTGGAGAGAGGGTTAGAAAATAGGAGATATGATGTTATATTTTCTATTACACATGCAGCTAAAAGTATATTCTACAAGTTTCCATAGAATTTTAAAACATATTGTGGGTAAAATGTGCACTGGTTTTATGTATCCAATATTTTGTGTGATCTTTTATACGTTAAATCTATTAATTTATGTACTTTATCAGCTACATCTTTCTGGTTTCACAAAAATTAAACTATCAAGTATTTTTTAATTCCAAATATATTAATAAAAAAATCCTGAAAAAATGTGTTTTGTTCAGATAATTAAAACTTTTAAAAATAGATTATTCCTGTAAATTCAAGAAATTTCTAAAACTAACTTTCACCTGATTTTTTTTTTTTTAAAGTCAACATTCTCTGCCAAAAAAGACCCTGTTGGTCAGAAATTTCTAGCATCTAGCCTAGACTGAAAGTACGCTAACAATAAATAACAGAGTTGATGTCAACTATGTTTCCAAAGATTCTGAAGATAGATATCTGACTTTATTGTAGACTTATCCATTAGACTTTGTAGCTTCAACATGCTGCTGACTTAAAGAAAATTCAGATAAGGTGCCAGTTGTTTCAAGAACACCTCCTTGTTGAAGGCAAAAGTTAAGGTAACTCAGAAAGAAAATCTTTTATAACATTCTACATAAGGGTGACTGAAACACAATATGGCAGGGACTGTGTTTCTTTCTACAAATTCATGGCTAGGTTGCACTCCATTTTGGAAAGACCGGCTTCGTGGAATGGAGCAGGATGAGCAACCTTGCAGACAAACCATAAATGTTAGACACTTTGCTGTTCAAAGCCAGATAAAATACAAAATACTTCTAAGAGTCTGATCCAGGTCAAGCCTATTTACGTTCAGTTCTGAGATCCTTCTCCAAGAAGACTATGAGTCTGTAGCAGGTTTACCA
>NW_009648876.1:3019509-3020381 GCF_000708025.1 Charadrius vociferus | reverse complement strand
CTTCAAACCAACAGCAAAGTTTCTGAACCCTACAGGGTCAAAGAACATAGAGTACTGACATCATGATCTTCACAATGTGTTTACTTACTGGTGGTGTTTCTGAAAAATGAAGCATCTCTTGAAGCAACCTAGCCTCCTTATAAGAAAGGTAAAACAGTCTTGAACTGGATGTCTTGGAAATGTATATTTTAATATTTTTATTTCCAAACAGCAGATTGCAAGGAGGAAACTATGGTTGGAAGTCCTGAAAGACACATTAACTCTAGAAAGAAAATGGCACCAATCGATAAGTTAAAAGCCTCAACTTAGATCATAGACAAAGAGCTGGCAATAATATCTGACTCAGCTGGTCAAGTTCAAACATCAAATGTATAGAGTGTTTAAAGCTGATAAAAAACAGTTTTGAATCATCAGTCAGGCCAAAGTTCACTGTTCAGTGATCAGAAAGTATATATTGTTCCAAGTTATTCCTATTTAATTTCTTACCAACAGAAAATTATAGGCACCCTTAGAACAACAAACAACAAAGCATGCTAAAATAGACTGAGAGCTTCCTGCTTTTTCTTTCATAAAGGACAAAAAAAAACATTCATTAAAATAAGAGACTGATATATTGTTGTTAAAAAAGTATTAGAGCTGCTAAAAGAGGCTCTAGTGTCTGACTTTATATCTCATTTTATCCCCCCCCACCAAAAGAATAGAAATATTTGTGTTTGCAATAGAATTCTAACTAAAATCACCACCCTTTGCCTCCCAGCAAGCTGATAGGTTTGTCTTTGCTTATGAAGAAAACAAGACTATTTATCTAATATAGAAGAGAAATATTAATCTTTTCTCTGGGCAGATACTAAAAAATCTTAACCCTTCACTCT